>NC_057811.1:306342454-306352184 GCF_018294505.1 Triticum aestivum | reverse complement strand
CCGCCGCCTCCGGCCTCCCTCACCGCCGCCGGCGCCGTGCCCCGCCGCCCGAGGCCCGCCGCCTCCGGCCTCCCTCACCTCCGCCGGCGCCTGCCTCCTCTTCCCTCCCGACCGGCGTCGAGCCGGCGAGCTCCTGTAGCTCGTGCGATCGGGATCTGGTATGGGACCCCGTTGACTTTCTCCCGAATCCCCCTCAAATTTCTTCCGTCCCCAGTAATCTTTAGCATGTGCTCCTGTTCGAGATGCGATAACTTCTTGCATGTAGCTCCGATTCGCGCGTCTAATATGTCAAATTGTTCGTCTCGTGATGCTCTTCATTTTGTTCAATTGCACCATGTTCATTAGAGGTCATCTTGATGCCCAAATCTTCGTTGGAAGAGGGCTAGTTGCTGTTAATCTCTGGTTCTTATCAGAACTTGGAGATTTGTCATTTTCGTATCATTTAATCTGTGCATCTTTTGAGCATGAGCTCTACATGTGTTTTGAAGTATGTCATGCCATATTTCCAGTGATGTAGTCCTTGTGTTTTTGTGATGTCTGTGGTGACTAGCACAAGCATGCAAAGTAGGCCCCGTAATATTTCTGAGTTCAGGGACTTAGTGATTTCTCTAACTCCTCGTCTGCTGTAATTTTGTTGCCATGTAAACTTGATGCTACAGAGAGATCCATGCATATTTCGGAGATGTTTAGTAAGGATGTTTTGCAGCTATAGTTGTAATAGATCCATTCCTGCAATTGTTTGCAATTATGGAGTGCCATAGCATGACTCAATCTTGCTCTAATTTTGCTATAAAATATTTCTGGCAGATTCTTAACATGATATGCAAATTTGCCAAGCTTATTGTAGTTGATCCATCCATGCTATGTATTTGTTCTTGCCATGGATAGCTTCATAAACATGCCATCTTGCTGTAGGTATGCTTGGTTTATAGTGCATTGCTCTGTAGTGAGTGCATCAAGCTCACGAAGAGGCCTACATATTATTATTTCTGTCATGCTCTGTTTTCTGCTAAGTCTGAAACCTGATAACGAAACTTGCTATGTTTACATGCTTGCCATCATATCTTCTGGTCCTTTTTGGCTTATGGTCAGTAAGGGACTTTTGTCATGTGCACTTAGTAGAACACTGCCATGCCTTGTGTTGCTATGTTAAGTTCTTGTAGCATGTTGGTTTCGTGCTCTGAACACAGCTACCTGATGCTGTTTTCTGCCATGTACAGTTTTTCACCAAGTCTGTGAACCTGTAATCTTTTGCACTTTTTCCATGCTTGTTTGAGCTTGATATGTTGAGAACCAGCCGTAACTCAGTGTTCATCTTTTGTCGAGCATCTCCTGTAGATTACTGCCATGTGCTTTGTTGCTATGTTGGGGTGCTGTAGCATTGTTACTTGTTGCATTTTGAGTGCTATCTTGCTGTTTATCGCAGATTCGTGTCATTCTTGTTTTGCTTGCCATTTGCAAACCGTGCATCCGATTCCGGTGATCTTTATATCGATTTCGACCGAAATCATCTCATCTTTCCAGTGGCATGCTTGGTTTGCCAAGTTACTGCCATGTTCATCATTTTCCTTCCGGAGCACGCACATGCATCGCATATCATATCTTGCATATCATACATGTTTTGCATCATGTTGCTTGCGCATTTCTCGTTGTTGATTGTGGTTCCGTTTGTTTGTGTTCTTTTCTTGGGTAGAGCCGGGAGACGAGTTCGTGAACGAGGAACCTGTCGAGTACGCTTACGAGGATCAAGCTTTCGACAACTCTGAGAACCTTGCAGGCAAGATGACCACCCCTCGAAATCACTTCTATCTTTGCTATGCTAGTTGTTCGCTCTATTGCCATGCTCCGCTACCTATCACTTGCTATATCATGTCTCCCATTTTAGCCATGTCAGCCTCTAACCATCCTTTCCTAGCAAACCATTGTTTGGCTAAGTTACCGCTTTTGCTCAGCCCCTCTTATAGCGTTGCTAGTTGCAGGTGAAGTTGAAGTTTGTTCCATATCGGAACATGGATATGTTGGGATATCACAATATCACTTATTTAATTAATGCATCTATATATTTGGTAAAGGGTGGAAGGCTCGGCCTTATGCCTGGTGTTTTGTTCCACTCTTGCCGCCCTAGTTACTGTTATACCGGGATTATGTTCCTTGAGTTTGCGTTCCTTACGCGGTCGGGTGATTTATGGGACCCCCTTGACAGTTCACCTTGAATAAAACTCCTCTAGCAAGGCCCAACTTTGGTTTTACTATTTGCCGCCTAAGCCTTTTCCCCCGGGTTTTCGCGAGCCCGAGGGTCATCTTATTTTAACCCCCCCTGGGCCAGTGCTCCTTCGAGTGTTGGTCCGAACCGAGCAGCCTGCGGGGCCACCTCGGGGAAACTCGAGGTCTGGTTTTACTCGTAGCTTGACTTATCCGGTGTGCCCTGAGAACGAGATATGTGCAGCTCCTATCGGGATTTGTCGGCACATTCGGGCGGCTTTGCTGGTCTTGTTTTACCATTGTCGAGATGTCTTGTAAACCGGGATTCCGAGACTGATCGGGTCTTTCCGGGAGAAGGTTTATCCTTCGTTGACCGTGAGAGCTTATGATGGGCTAAGTTGGGACACCCCTGCAGGGTATTATCTTTCGAAAGCCGTGCCCGCGGTTATGAGGCAGATGGGAATTTGTTAATGTCCGGTTGTAGATAACTTGTCACTTGACCCAATTAAAATACATCAACTGCGTGAGTAGCCGTGATGGTCTCTTCTCGGCGGAGTCCGGGAAGTGAACACGGTCTGTGTTATGTATGACGTAAGTAGGTGTTCAGGACCACTTCTTGGTCATTGCTAGATGACGTCCGTTCCGTTGCTTCTCTTCTCGCTCTCATTTGCGCAAGTTAGCCACCATATATGCTTTTGCCGCTGCAGCTCCACCTCATTACTCCTCCTTTTTCCTACAAGCTTAAATAGTCTTGATCTCGCGGGTGTGAGATTGCTGAGTCCCCGTGACTCACAGACTCTACCAAAACAGTTGCAGGTGCCGACGATGCCAGTGCAGATGATGGCGTCGATCTCAAGTGGGAGTTCGACGAGGAACGTGGTCGTTACTATGTGTCTTTTCCTGATGATCAGTAGTGGAGCCCAGTTGGGACGATCGGGGATCTAGCATTTGGGGTTGTCTTATTTTCATTTGGATTTTGACCGTAGTCGGTCTATATGATTGTATTTTGGATGATGTATGATGATAATTTATGTATTGTGTGAAGTGGCGATTGTAAGCCAACTCTTTATCCCATTCTTGTTCATTACATGGGATTGTGTGAAGATGACCCTTCTTGCGACAAAACCACTATACGGTTATGCCTCTAAGTCGTGCCTCGACACGTGGGAGATATAGCCGCATCGTGGGCGTTACAAGTTGGTAATCAGAGCCATCCCCGACTTAGGAGCCCCCTGCTTGATCGAATCGCTGGCGTTGTTGAGTCTAGAACAAAATGTTTTGAGTCTTAGGATTATATATATCGGAGAGTAGGATTCTTTTTACTCCTCAGTCCCTTCGTCGCTCTGGTGAGGTCTCCTGACGTAGAAGTTTTGACTATTCTCTCCTCAAATTTCACTAAAAAAAATTTAGGATCACGCGGGTATCTTGGAATCGTTCCGATGGTCTTGTGACGAGAACATTGTTCTTGGTGCCTCCTGTCATTTAGGGGTTGTGGCAGTGTCCCGGGGAGTTGAGCTCCGAGGTGTTGTCGTCACAATTTTATCGTTGCAGTTCTGGAATACCTGAGTTTCGCCGACATCAAAATCTCTTTTATGCAATTGTTGGTGAGATTACCTCGACGCCACCCAGTACTGGGGCGGGAGTTCGGGAGTATTGCCATAA
Source organism: Triticum aestivum (assembly GCF_018294505.1). Lineage (NCBI taxonomy): Eukaryota > Viridiplantae > Streptophyta > Magnoliopsida > Poales > Poaceae > Triticum > Triticum aestivum. The sequence continues at coordinate 306,348,320 of NC_057811.1, read as the reverse complement.
CTTGTATAACGGATGTTTTTCGAAGGTTGAGGTAAACGATTTCCGAAGGTTTCTTGGTTATGTGTTGACGGATGGATACAGCTGGATCTAGGTATTGTTTAGTTTGGGTGATATATTTTGTGTCCCCTGTATCCCCTACACCAGATTGCATAACCAGAAAGTTTCGGGAGTTTATAAGTGGGAATTCAAGTAGCCTTAGGATATCTTTCCGACAGACGCATGATATGAGATTGGGGTTCGACGTCTAGTGGTCCGCCTGTATACGGTTGATTTTACAGTGGTCTCGTTGTGTCTTAAAGAGTCCATGGCTTTGCCGACTCGGGGACGCTTCGTATGTCATGTGCACAGCCTTGTACATGATGGTGCTGTACGATTGAGCCCGTGTGGGCCCCACCACGAAAACTTCGGACGAAATATCTATCATATGTTTGTTCCGGCTTATTTTGCAAGCCAATACTTTGTTTTATTTTGTATTGTGGTATTCGAGTTGCTTCGAATTCATATGTTCATTCCATATCTTTTTCAAGTGGCTTCTCAACTTATGGAAGTGTGATGATTTACTACAGAATTCATTCGTTCATCTTCGTTCGAATGTTTATTGTGAAGACTATATGTTGCAATTTCTATCCGTTGATTCTACTTACCTATTTGTCTATCAAGATGCTAACGGATGTCACCCTCTTCAGGATGGCTCCGCCAACGCGTCAGAATCCGGATCGCAATGAAGGGAGTCAAGCGAACCCTCTGCCACCACCTCCACCTCCGGAGGCATGGCAAGCAATCATGGCAGCCACCAACGCCAATGCTCAGATGATTCTGCAACTCTTGCAAGAACGTACTCAAGGGCAAGGCAATCAAGGTCAAGGCAACAATCAGTTTCACTTTGCCACTCTCAACCAGTTTCTCGCAAATCAGCCCAAGTCTTTCAGCTACTGTGCCGAGGCCACGGATGCCGATGATTGGCTCGTGGACATCAACAAGCATTTTGAATGTAGCAATGTCAGGCCTGAGGACTATGTCAAGTTCGCTTCTTTCCAGCTCAAGGACCAAGCTGCTGATTGGTTTCAACAATACAAAGATTCCAGAGGAGGTCGTGTGATCACTTGGACTGACTTCTGTCGGGACTTCAAAGCGCACCACATTCCACAAAGTGTTGTTGAGAGCAAGCGTGAGGAGTTCCGCAATCTCAAGCAAGGCAACATGTCTGTGTATCAATACAACATTCAGTTTCAGAAACTTGCTCGCTTCGCTAAACAAGACGTTCCTGATGAGAAGAGCATGATCTATCACTTCAGAGGTGGCCTTAAAGAGGATCTGCAGTTAGCTCTCGTTCTTGTTGAGCCTACTCACTTTGATCAATTCTACAATATGGCACTGAAGCAAGAGGCTGCTCAGCTCAAGTGTGAGGCTTCTAAGAAGAGAGTCAGAGACGCAGTTCAGTCTTCTTCTTCCTCACTTCTGACAGCTAAGCAACAGAAGTTCTGGTTGCCTCCTCCTCCTCCGTTTCGTCAGCCTTACCAGCAGAAGAACAAAGGTGGCCATAGTTCTTCCAACTCTTCCAACTCTGGCTATCAGAACAAGTCTCAGAATTAAGCTCCAAAGTCCAATGCTCCTTATCACCGTCCACTCTCAGAGGTGACTTGCAACAAATGTCAGCAGAAAGGTCACTATGCTAACAAGTGCTTCAACCAGAGGCGTCTTCCTCCTCCTCCTCCTGTCAGATCTTCCAGCAATGCAGTGGTCAAGCATAATCCAAAGTCTGCTAAGGTGAACATGATGAATGCAGCTCAAGCGGAGGAATCTACTGATGTGATAATGGGTAATCTTCCTGTTAATGATATTCCTGCAAAAGTTCTTTTTGATACTGGTGCATCGCTTTGTTTCATGTCAAGACCGTTTTTTGCCAAGCATGAATTCACTTGTTCTCATCTGAGTAAACCCATGGATGTCGTTTCTCCGGGTAAACGTTTGAGTTCTAGTATGATGGTTCCGGATGTCTCCATCAAGATGGGCGACTATAAATTCCAGTCTTCTCCAATTGTTCTTGGTGACTCGGATATTGATCTTATTCTCGGGATGGACTGGCTTTCTAAGCATAAGGCTCAACTTGATTGTGCTGCCAGGGAAATTCAATTGACACACTCGTCTGAGGATGTGATTATCTATGCCGCTCGTGATGAAACCATTCGGTTTTTCTCTCTCAATGAGAAGGGCGAATTGAATGCCATCTCTCAAATTCCAGTCGTTTGCGAGTATCAAGATGTCTTTCCAGAAGAGCTTCCGGGTATGCCTCCTCATCAGCCAATTAAGTTCGTTATCGAACTAGAGCCTGGCACTGAACCCGTTTGCAAGCGTCCATACAAGCTTGGACCCAACAAGCTGAAGGAATTGAAGAAGCAGCTCGATGAACAAGAACGTCTGGGTTAGATCAGACCGAGTTCTTCTCCATGGGGTTGTGGTGTTCTTTTTGTCAAGAAGAAGGATGGCACGGACCGACTTTGTGTCGCTACCGTCCATTGAACAAGAAGACAATCAAGAACAAGTATCCACTTCCCAACATCAATGAGCTTTTTGAGCAACTCAAAGGGGCTAAAGTTTTCTCGAAGCTTGACCTTCGTATGGGTTATCATCAGATTCGCATTCGTGAAGAAGATATCCCCAAGACAGCATTCAGAACAAGTTTTGGTTCTTATGAATATACTGTCATGTCTTTCGGCCTTGTCAATGCTCCTCCGGTGTTCTCTCGGATGATGAATTTCATCTTCAACCCCTATACCAATGAATTTGTTCTGGTGTATCTCGATGATATCTTGGTCTTCTCCAAGAACAAGCAGGATCACGCCAAACATTTGCGATTGGTGCTCGACAAGCTCAGAGAGTATCAATTCTATGCGAAGTTCTCCAAATGTGAATTTTGGCTCGATGAAGTTCTTTTCCTTGGTCACATCATCTCTGCCAAAGGCATCGCTGTTAACCCCGAGAAGGTGTCCGCAGTTCTGGATTGGGAACCTCCTCAAAATGTTAAGCAGCTCCGCAGTTTTCTTGGACTTGCAAGCTATTGCCGAAGATTCGTTGAGAATTTCTCCAAGATTGCAAAGCCTCTTTCTAATCTCCTTCAGAAGCATGTGAAATATGTCTGGTCTCCTGAGTGTGACGTTGCTTTCAACACTCTCAAAGAGAAACTAGTCACAGCTCCTGTTTTGACTCCTCCTGATGAATCCAAGCCGTATGAAGTTTTCTGTGATGCTTCTCTCCAAGGTCTCGGTGCTGTGTTAATGCAAGAGAAGAAAGTTGTGGCCTATACCTCTCGGCAGTTGAAGCCCAACGAGAAGAACTACCCCACTCACGATCTTGAGTTGGCGGCAGTTGTCCATGCATTAATTACGTGGAGACATCTCTTGTTGGGACGACAAGTGGACATTTTCACTGATCACAAGAGTCTCAAGTATATCTTCACTCAGCCCAACCTCAACCTCAGGCAGACTCGATGGGTCGAAATGATTCAAGAGTACAATCCGAGTATCGAATATACTCCAGGCAAGGCAAATGTCATTGCAGATGCTTTAAGCAGGAAGGCTTATTGCAACAGCTTAATCCTCAAGCCTTTCCAACCGGATCTCTGTGAAGCTTTCCGCAAGCTGAATCTCCAAGTTGTTCCTCAAGGCTTTCTTGCCAACCTCATAGTATCTCCTACTTTGGAAGATCAAATTCGTGAGGCACAACTCCTTCATGCCATGGTGAAGAAGGTGAAACGTGGTATCGACAAGGGTCTTTCCAAATACAAGTGCTATCACATTGATGACAGAGACACTTTATTCTTCGAGGACCGGATTGTGGTTCCGAAAGGTGATCTAAGGAAAGTCATAATGAACGAGGCGCACAATTCTCTCCTTTCCATTCATCCTGGAAGTACGAAGATGTATCATGACCTCAAGCAGTCGTATTGGTGGACTCGAATGAAGCGAGAAATTGCTCAATTCGTGAATGAATGTGATGTCTGCCGAAGAGTGAAAGCAGAACACCAACGACCAGCTGGTCTCCTCCAACCTCTTGCTATCCCAGAGTGGAAGTTTGATCATATCGAAATGGACTTCGTGACTGGATTTCCAAAGTCCAAGCGCGGAAATGACGCTATCTTCGTTGTCATCGACAAGCTCTCTAAAGTGGCTCATTTCCTTCCAATCAAAGAATCCATCACAGCAGCTCAGCTGGCAGAGCTATACACCTCCAGAATTGTCTCTTTGCACGGCATTCCACAATTGATCTCTTGAGATCGTGGAAGCATCTTCACCTCTAAGTTCTGGGACTCCTTTCAGAAGGCCATGGGCACAAACATTCGCTTCAGCACAGCTTTCCATCCTCAAACTAGTGGCCAAGTCGAGCGAGTCAATCAAATTCTTGAAGATATGCTCAGGGCTTGTGTCATTTCTTTTGGCATGAAATGGGAAGATTGTCTTCCTTATGCTGAATTCTCCTACAACAACAGTTTCCAAGCGAGTTCGGGCAAGGCCCCATTCGAGATTCTCTATGGCAGAAAGTGCCGTACTCCTCTCAATTGGTCCGAGACTGGTGAACGCCAACTTCTTGGCAATGACTTAATCACTGAAGCTGAAGAAATGTGTAAAGTCATCCGTGATAATCTCAAAGCCGCGCAATCGCGTCAGAAGAGCTACTATGATAGTAAGCATCGTGATTTGGCTTTCGAGATCGGAGACCATGTCTACCTCCGCGTCTCTCCAATGAAAGGCACTCGTCGCTTCGGTATCAAAGGGAAGCTTGCCCCTAGATACGTGGGTCCTTTCAAGATCATTGGCAAAAGAGGCGACCTCGCCTATCAACTTGAGCTTCCTTCCAACTTCGCGAACGTGCACGATGTGTTCCACGTGTCACAGCTTCGCAAGTGCTTCAAGACGCCTGAGCGCACTATCAACTTCGAAGAGATTGACCTTCAAGAAGATTTGTCTTATCATGACCACCCCGTTGCTATTCTTGAAGAAACTGAGCGCAAGACTCGCAACAAGTCCATCAAATTCCAGAAAGTGAAGTGGTCGCACCATTCCGACCGGGAAGCCACCTGGGAACGCGAGGACCATCTCCGTTCCGAATATCCGGAGTTCTTTCAGTCCTAGATCTCGGGACGAGATCCTCTCGTAGTGGTGGAGTGTTGTAACACCCCGCATGTAACTTGCCAAATTTGTAACTCCGACTCTTGCCATTTCCGGCTATGCGATATGATTTTCCCTCCGTTGTCGGGTTTTGTCTTTCGTTTTGTATTTTTTCATGTCATGCATTTTCATATCATGTCATCATGCGCATTGCATTTGCATACGTGTTCGTCTCATGCATACGAGCATTTTCCCCGTTGTCCGTTTTCCAATCCGGCACTCCTATCTCCTCCGGTGCACCCCTCTAGTTTTCTTTCGTGTGCGTGTGTCAAACTTTCTCGGAATGGACCGAGGCTTGTCAAGTGGCCTTAATATACCACCCGGAGTCTACCGGTCAAGTTTCGTTTCATTCGGAGGTCGTTTGGTACTCCAACGGTTAACCGGGCATCCGCTATGTTCATTTGAGTGTCCAGCAAAAAACCCCCCTCCAAACCAGCCCAACACCCACCAAACTCTCTTCCATGCTCTAGGTCGTTCGATCATGATCGTGTGGGCGAAAACCGCACCTCATTTGGAGCCTCCTAGCTCCCTCTACCTATAAATATGTGGGCATCCCGAAATACAACCGCAGTCTAACCCTAGCCCTCGTCCCACTCCTCCGCCGGACACGTCCGGGCGGAGCCGGACACGTCCAACCGCCCCGCCGCCGGCCCGCGAAGCCCGCAGCGGGCCCGCCCGAGCCCGCCGCCGCCTCCTCTTGT
>NC_057811.1:306306372-306342148 GCF_018294505.1 Triticum aestivum | reverse complement strand
CCGCCTCCGGCCTCCCTCACCGCCGCCGGCGCCGTGCCCCGCCGCCCGAGGCCCGCCGCCTCCGGCCTCCCTCACCTCCGTCGGCGCCTGCCTCCTCTTCCCTCCCGACCGGCGTCGAGCCGGCGAGCTCCTGTAGCTCGTGCGATCGGGATCTGGTATGGGACCCCGTTGACTTTCTCCCGAATCCCCCTCAAATTTCTTCGAAGTCCCCAGTAATCTTCAGCATGTGCTCCTGTTCGAGATGCGATAACTTCTTGCATGTAGCTCCGATTCGCGCGTATAATATGTCAAATTGTTCGCCTCGTGATGCTATTCATTTTGTTCAATTGCACCATGTTCATTAGAGGTCATCTTAATACCCAAATCTTCGTTGGAAGAGGGCTAGTTGCTGTTAATCTCTGGTTCTTATCAGAACTTGGAGATTTGTCATTTTCGTATCATTTAATATGTGCATCTTTTGAGCATGAGCTCTACATGTGTTTTGAAGTATGCCATGCCATCTTTCCAGTGGTGTAGTCCTTGTATTTTTTTGATGTCTGTGGTGACTAGCACAAGCATGCAAAGTAGGCCCCGTAATATTTCTGAGTTCAGGGACTTAGTGATTTCTCTAACTCCTCGTCTGCTGTAATTTTGTTGCCATGTAAACTTGATGCTACAGAGAGATCCATGCATATTTCGGAGATGTTTAGTAAGGATGTTTTGCAGCTATAGTTGTAATAGATCCATTCCTGCAATTGTTTGCAATTATGGAGTGCCATAGCATGACTCAATCTTGCTCTAATTTTGCTATAAAATATTTCTGGCAGATTCTTAACATGATATGCAAATTTGCCAAGCTTATTGTAGTTGATCCATCCATGCTATGTATTTGTTCTTGCCATGGATAGCTTCATAAACATGCCATCTTGCTGTAGGTATGCTTGGTTTATAGTGCATTGCTCTGTAGTGAGTGCATCAAGCTCACGAAGAGGCCTACATATTATTATTTCTGTCATGCTCTGTTTTCTGCTAAGTCTGAAACCTGATAACGAAACTTGCTATGTTTACATGCTTGCCATCATATCTTCTGGTCCTTTTTGGCTTATGGTCAGTAAGGGACTTTTGTCATGTGCACTTAGTAGAACACTGCCATGCCTTGTGTTGCTATGTTAAGTTCTTGTAGCATGTTGGTTTCGTGCTCTGAACACAGCTACCTGATGCTGTTTTCTGCCATGTACAGTTTTTCACCAAGTCTGTGAACCTGTAATCTTTTGCACTTTTTCCATGCTTGTTTGAGCTTGATATGTTGAGAACCAGCCGTAACTCAGTGTTCATCTTTTGTCGAGCATCTCCTGTAGATTACTGCCATGTGCTTTGTTGCTATGTTGGGGTGCTGTAGCATTGTTACTTGTTGCATTTTGAGTGCTATCTTGCTGTTTATCGCAGATTCGTGTCATTCTTGTTTTGCTTGCCATTTGCAAACCGTGCATCCGATTCCGGTGATCTTTATATCGATTTCGACCGAAATCATCTCATCTTTCCAGTGGCATGCTTGGTTTGCCAAGTTACTGCCATGTTCATCATTTTCCTTCCGGAGCACGCACATGCATCGCATATCATATCTTGCATATCATACATGTTTTGCATCATGTTGCTTGCGCATTTCTCGTTGTTGATTGTGGTTCCGTTTGTTGGTGTTCTTTTCTTAGGTAGAGCCGGGAGACGAGTTCGTGAACGAGGAACCTGTCGAGTACGCTTACGAGGATCAAGCTTTCGACAACTCTGAGAACCTTGCAGGCAAGATGACCACCCCTCGAAATCACTTCTATCTTTGCTATGCTAGTTGTTCGCTCTATTGCCATGCTCCGCTACCTATCACTTGCTATATCATGTCTCCCATTTTAGCCATGTCAGCCTCTAACCATCCTTTCCTAGCAAACCATTGTTTGGCTAAGTTACCGCTTTTGCTCAGCCCCTCTTATAGCGTTGCTAGTTGCAGGTGAAGTTGAAGTTTGTTCCATATCGGAACATGGATATGTTGGGATATCCCAATATCACTTATTTAATTAATGCATCTATATATTTGGTAAAGGGTGGAAGGCTCGGCCTTATGCCTGGTGTTTTGTTCCACTCTTGCCGCCCTAGTTACTGTTATACCGGGATTATGTTCCTTGAGTTTGCGTTCCTTACGCGGTCGGGTGATTTATGGGACCCCCTTGACAGTTCACCTTGAATAAAACTCCTCCAGCAAGGCCCAACTTTGGTTTTACTATTTGCCGCCTAAGCCTTTTCCCCCGGGTTTTCGCGAGCCCGAGGGTCATCTTATTTTAACCCCCCCTGGGCCAGTGCTCCTTCGAGTGTTGGTCCGAACCGAGCAGCCTGCGGGGCCACCTCGGGGAAACTCGAGGTCTGGTTTTACTCGTAGCTTGACTTATCCGGTGTGCCCTGAGAACGAGATATGTGCAGCTCCTATCGGGATTTGTCGGCACATTCGGGCGGCTTTGCTGGTCTTGTTTTACCATTGTCGAGATGTCTTGTAAACCGGGATTCCGAGACTGATCGGGTCTTTCCGGGAGAAGGTTTATCCTTCGTTGACCGTGAGAGCTTATGATGGGCTAAGTTGGGACACCCCTGCGGGGTATTATCTTTCGAAAGCCGTGCCCGCGGTTATGAGGCAGATGGGAATTTGTTAATGTCCGGTTGTAGATAACTTGTCACTTGACCCAATTAAAATACATCAACTGCGTGAGTAGCCGTGATGGTCTCTTCTCGGCGGAGTCCGGGAAGTGAACACGGTCTGTGTTATGTATGACGTAAGTAGGTGTTCAGGACCACTTCTTGGTCATTGCTAGATGACGTCCGTTCCGTTGCTTCTCTTCTCGCTCTCATTTGCGCAAGTTAGCCACCATATATGCTTTTGCCGCTGCAGCTCCACCTCATTACTCCTCCTTTTTCCTACAAGCTTAAATAGTCTTGATCTCGCGGGTGTGAGATTGCTGAGTCCCCGTGACTCACAGACTCTACCAAAACAGTTGCAGGTGCCGACGATGCCAGTGCAGATGATGGCGTCGATCTCAAGTGGGAGTTCGACGAGGAACGTGGTCGTTACTATGTGTCTTTTCCTGATGATCAGTAGTGGAGCCCAGTTGGGACGATCGGGGATCTAGCATTTGGGGTTGTCTTATTTTCACTTGGATTTTGACCGTAGTCGGTCTATATGATTGTATTTTGGATGATGTATGATGATAATTTATGTATTGTGTGAAGTGGCGATTGTAAGCCAACTCTTTATCCCATTCTTGTTCATTACATGGGATTGTGTGAAGATGACCCTTCTTGCGACAAAACCACTATGCGGTTATGCCTCTAAGTCGTGCCTCGACACGTGGGAGATATAGCCGCATCGTGGGCGTTACATCAAACCAACATGGTGAAAGTGACTAGATGAAATTCCTGTGTACCCTCAAGAACGCTTTGCTTATCATAAGAGACCGTTTTGGCCTATACTTTGACTCAAAAGGATTGGTCTACCTTGCTGCATACTTGTTACTATGTCAGTGTACCAAAAGAGGGGCGCACTTTTGTACCCCTTTACCTGTGCACGGGCAGTCGTTGCCACTCCCGCGGTCACACCAAGCAGAACAGGGGAGGTTAGCCAAGGTAAGACCGAAGCCCAAGACAATCAGAGCAACACCAAGGCCAAGACCACAAAGAGCAGAGGGACGAAGTAGGTTCCTCCGGCAAGACCCTTGCCGGGGCAGCCTCAGCAGCCCCGGCAAGACCCTTGCCGGGGCAGCTCGCCCCACACCAACAGAGCGAGCCACCCTTGAGCCCACGGTCCCCAACGCCATCATCCACGTGGGGCCCGGGCTCGGGAGGCACCTCCATGGTGGCATGCAGATCTTTGTGAAGACATATTCAAGATCAGATGAGGATTAGAAGACGACGATCCTCAGCAAGATCCTTGCCGAGGAAGGCCACCAGACCCCCGGCAAGGCCCTTGCAGGGGACGACAGCACGCTACGCAAGACCCTTGCCGGGCCAGCAAGGCCCTCACCAAGGACGCCAGCAGGGCCACCGCCTGGCCCACGCCAACCAAGCTTCCACCGCCCTTCACATGCAGCTGCCAGCCCAACCAGCTGGGCGGGCACCTGCGTGGCAACATGCAGCTCCCAGGCCAACTCATCGAGCGCCTGCGTGGCGGCATGCAGATCTTCGTGAAGGCTCCGCCACTGCGCACCTCAGCTGCCTACCTGCCTACATGGCACCACGCGCCTAACTGGCCAGGGCGCGTGTCAAAGCGAGGAGGAGCGGCGACGGACGGGACAGGCCTCGCCCCCGTCCCCAATGAAGCAAGGGGACACCTAAGCTACGCATTAAATGCATCTTGTCCTGTAATACGAGCGATAAGCTCAGGGCACTGTACGCCTTTCCACCTCCTGTGTGCCACTGTGGCAGCCCCTTCCGACTATAAAAGGAGGCCCATGGCATACCGGAGAAGGATTCGGCTCTTTCGAACCACGTGCTGACCACAGCTAGTTCGAGAGCTCAAGAACTCTCTGAAATACACCCACCAAAGCAGGACTAGGGTTTTACGCATCCTCGCGGCCCGAACCTGGGTAAACGATCCTTGTGCTGTCTACTAGCCCTGCTCTTCTCGCAACCCCGCGCCCCGGCAATTGTAGTAGGGATTCTTGTGATCCCATAGGTGTCGTTCCACACCGACATCTTTGGCGCGCCAGGTAGGGGGCGCAATTGTGAGAATCTATTCTAGTAGTTAGCCTAGCAGTTCTTCGTCGCCATGGCTCCTAAGAAGAAGACGGCCACGGCGGTCGGCTCGTTGGGAGCCGAACGGCCCGTGCCGGTGCGGCGGGCAGTGGACCGGTCGCAGACAGGACCCGGGCCGCGGTCCGCGAGCACCAGCATCGCCTTGGTAGTCAGAGCCTGGCGAGCGGCGTCGTTCGCGCACCAGACGACCGGCTACACGTCGTCGGATCCAAAGACGGAGCTGGGGCCCCCGCAAGCGGCGCGGGGCCCTCCAGGGGTGTCGTTGTGCCACCTCCGGGCAGTGCGGCGACCTCCAGGATGCCCACACCGGCGACCACTGCGCGCTCTTCCCATGGTGTGCGCGTCGAGCAGCTTCACCGCGTTGGTGACCCTGGGCACCGCCGTAGGAAGAGCCCCGTGCGTCATCCGCAGGATGAAGGGGTTCAGCACACCCGCCGAAGCACTGGCGAAAATGGCACGCAGCCGCTGGGTCGTAACGGAGCTCCTTCTAACGTAGTTCGAAGTCGAAGTGCACCGCGATCCACGCAGCTGTCACCGCCGCCCACGCCGGCAGAAGCTTTGGCGCGCGCGCAGCTGCTCCTCGACTTCCCTCCTCCTGCAGAGAAGCTTGATGAGTGGAGGGCCACCATCCGGAGCCTCGTCGCCATCGCCAACAAAGGCGATCCGCGGCCGGCGGTACCCTCGGGTCGGCGCTCCACCGAGCCACCGCATGCTGGCGCTGGGAGGACCGGGGGAGTTGCGGCCATGGTGCACTCTCCTCCTCCCCGCCAGCCGCCGCGGGCGTCGGCCCGTCGTGACGACGCTTGTGATAACATCTCCATAGCATCGTCCGACTCGCGGACCCTCTGCGACCAGCGCCAGGTCCTTCGGGAACGAGCTCACGAAGACGCTCGAACCACCGTCGAACGCCGGCGCGAAACGCGCCGCCAGTCGGACAAGCGGGCGGGACCCGCTATGGACCACCCGGCACAGGGGGGCTCCGGCGGCCTACCTTACAAGGTGGGCTGCCCGGCCTTTACCCGTGAGCTGCGGCAGTTCCAGTGGCCGTCCCATCGCACGTTCAAGCCTGACGTCGGCGAGAAGTACACTGGCAAGACCCATCCGTCCGAGTTCCTTAGCATCTACACCATCGCGATGCAGGCTGCTGGGGCTCGCGACAACAAGGTGCTTGCCAACTATTTCCCGCTGGCGCTCAAGCCCAATGTGATGTCTTGGTTGATGCACTTGCCGATGGATTCTATTTCTTCTTGGTCAGATATGTGCCACGAGTTCGTTGGCGCCTTCACAGGAGGCCACCAAGCTCATGGCCATGCCAGTGATCTGCATATCATTCCCAGAAGGAAGGGGAGACCCTGCGCAAGTACATCCAAAGATTCAGCCAGGTGCAGTACAACATCACTAACGTTCATCCCGCCACTGTGATTAGCGTGTTCCACCAGAACGTGCGCAATCGTAAGATGCGCGAGGAGCTGGCGATGACCAAGGTTAACGATGTGGCCGAGCTCTACGTTCTGGCCGATAGATGCGCCCGGGCTGAAGAGGGAAGGAAGTACCCCGGCGAAGACGCTGGCGCGGAAACCGACTCTACCGATGAGGACGCCGCTACCCCGATGAAGAAGGGCCGGTGTCGCAACAGGAAACGCAAGGGCAAGGCCGTGCTTGCCATTGAGGGATTTGACGACACCGGTGCCGGCAAGAAGGTCAAGGCAGGCGCTCCCGAGAAGGAGATTGCCGGTGCGCCGCCTGCCGAGCCTTGGCGGCTACCGACAAGCCAGGGAGCTCCGGCAAGCAATACTGCAAGATCCACCGCACCAAGGGCCATGACCTCCAGAACTGCCGACAAGTCGAGCTGCTTGCTGAGAAGCAAAAGGCTGAGTACGAGAGGCGGGACAAGGAGAAGGACCAGGACGGTGCCGAGGGATCCGGCATGAAGCGTGGCGGCCAAGGAGGCCACCCCGCAAGGACAACCAGCAAGAGAGGCCCGCCCGGGGCCGCGACAAGAAACAAGAAGATGATGATCACGACGAGGACGACGAGTCTGGTGAGCAAGGGTTCCAGAAGGCTACGGAGGCCATGTGCGTCGATGGCGGCGCCTCGCTGCATACCTCTCACCGCCAGCTCAAGCAATGGGCGCGTGAGATTACAGCAGCAGAGCCGTCGTTCGACGCTCAGAAGCCGCTGAAGTGGTCCAGTACGCCCCTCATCTTTGACGCCGAGGACCACCCTGACCGCACTACCGCGGTCGGGTGTTTGCCATTGTTGGTCACACCAACGATACACAACCTCAGGGTGAACAAGATGTTGGATGACGACGGGGCCGGCCTGAACCTGATCTCGCCTGTCGTGATCAAAAGATTCCAAATCCCTGATGGAGACCTCAAGGAAACGGGCACGTTTCACGTGGTCAATCCGGGGAGGAGCCAGCCGAAGGGAAAGGTCACACTGCCCGTGACATTTGGAGGAGAGTTGAACTACAGGACGGAGAGGATTGTCTTCGACGTGGCCGAGATCCCCTTGCCCAACCACGGGATCCTCGGCCGCCCGGCACTAGCCAAGTTCATGGCGGCGTCACACTACGCCTACAACATGCTAAAGATGCCCGGGCCATTGACCATCATCTCCGTCCCCTCCGACAAGAAGGACGCGCTGATTTGCACCGACCAACTCTACCGGGAGGCAGTTGCAGCAGCTGCCACCAAGGCACCTGCTCCTGCCGCTGAAGCCCCGGGAGGGAGGAAGAAGCCCGGCAAGACCTCTCGCACCCACTCCGGCAAGCGCACCTCTTCGGAGTGTTGTGCTACCGTCGAGGACGTGCCAGAGAGCTCTACCGACAAGAGCAAGAGATCCAGAGCCGAGCCACCGCAAACCAAGAAGGTGTCCACCGGGGAAGATGGCACGGGAGGGGCCTTCACCATAGGCTCCACCCTCGGTAGCAAATAGGAAGGCGCGCTCATCACCTTCCTGCGAGCGAATGTCGATGTGTTTGCATGGCAAGCATCCGACATCCCCGGTGTTCCCAGGGAGGTGATTGACACCACCTAGCTATCTGCCCCCATGCGCGGCCTGTCCAGCAGAAGGTCAGAAAGCAGGCTCTGGAGAGGCAGGAGTTCATCACGGAGGAGATCAGGAAGTTGGAAGCGGCAGGTTATGTGAGGGGAGTGCTCCACCCGACGTGGTTGGCCAATCCGGTAGTGGTGCGCAAGGCGAATGGGAAGTGGAGGCTGTGTATTGGTTACACAGATATCAATAAGGCTTGTCCTAAGGACCCCTTCCCGTTGCCGTGCATCAACCAGATTGTTGACTCCATGGCCGAGTGTGATCTGTTGTCATTCCTCGACGCCTACTCGGGCTACCACCAGATCTTCATGACAAGAGATGATGAAGAAAAGACAGCGTTCATCACCCCATGTGGTACGTATTGCTTTTTACGGATGCCTTTCGGGTTGAAGAGCGCTGGCTCAACATTTGCAAGAGCAGTCCAAATCGGTTTTGAACCTCAGCTCCATAGAAATATGGACGCCTACATGGATGACATAGTGGTCTAAACCAAGGACGGGCCAACTCTTGTGCAAGATCTGGAAGAGACATTTGCCAACCCTCGCAAGATCAACCTCAAGCTGAACCCTGAGAAGTGTGTCTTCGGCGTTCCATCCGGCAAGCTTCTCGGGTTCTTTGTGTCGCAGCGCGGAATCGAGGCAAACCCAGACAAAATCAAGGCTATTGAGCAGATTGAGGCGCCCAAGCGGATCAAGGATGTGCGTCGGACCACCGGCTGCGTTGCCTCCATGAGCCGATTCATCTCCAAGTCCGCCGAGCGCGCCCTTCCTTTCTTCAAAATCTTGAAGAAGGCAGGCCCAATGGAATGGACCCCAGAAGCCAAGGCAGCATTGCAGGATCTGAAGAAATACCTTTCCTCCACGCCAATACTGGTTGCGCCTAAACCACAAGAGCCGTTGCTGCTGTATCTGGCGGTGACGAATCAAGTGGTCAACGCCGTGCTAGTGGCACAGAGGGAGGTCAACGAGGAGGCAGTGACGGTGGAAGAACCAACGGATGGCAAGCCCAAGATTCCCCCGGCAGGGCCTGGTGCCGGCAAGGCGAGGCCCCTGGCAGAGTCTGATGCCACCGAGGCAGTGCCTGCGCAGTCAAGTGTGGTGGTGCAGAAGAAGATGATGATGCAGCACCCGGTTTACTTTGTCAGCTCCCTCTTGCAGGGAGCTAGATCGAGGTACTCCTGTGTGCAGAAATTGCTCTTCGGCCTCCTTATGGCCTCGAGGAAGCTGCGTCATTACTTCCAAGCCCATGAGATCACTGTCATCACCCGCCTCCCTTTGCAACGGATACTGCATAAGCCGGATGCAACCGGGAGGATTGTGGAGTGGGCCTTGGAGTTGTCAAGTTTCGGTTTGAAGTTTGAAAGTACCTCGACAATTCAGAGCAGAGTCTTGGCGGAGTTCATTGCAGAATGGACCTCAACGCCTGACGAAGAATCCAGGAGACCACTCTCCCCAGCAAGGAGGAAGATCGCGACTGGATCATGTACTTTGATGGGGCTTTCTCGCTGCAAGGCACCGGTGCCGGTGTGCTACTCGTCGCACCTACCGGGGAGCACCTCAAGTACGTGATCCAGATGCACTTTCCCCGAGAGATGTCCACCAACAGCACTGCTGAGTACGAGGGATTGCTTGCCGGTCTCAGGATCGCGGCGGACCTCGGGGTTAAGAAGCTCATCGTCAGGGGTGACTCGCAGCTTGTTGTCAGGCAGGTCAACAAGGATTACCAAAGCCCATTGATGGAAGCCTACGTAGAATAAGTGAGGAAGCTGGAGGAGCGCTTTGACAGTATCCAAGCGGAGCACATCCCCCGAGTGGAGAACGACACCGCCGATTACCTGTCAAAGCGTGCCGCATTCAAGCTACCTGTGGAACCAGGTACCCTTTTGCTCCGGCTAACTCAACCATCCATCAAACCATCAACGGGGCAGAACAAGCGAAGGAAGTCGGGTCCCGGCAAGTACTTTCCTACCGAGCCCTTTGGGGCTGCCGGCAAGGGTCCCGTCGCGGATGCTGAGCCTGCCCAAGAGCAGCTACCTTCGGCAGGGCGTCAAGCCCTAGCCGTAGAGACAGCCGCTCCCACGGCGGAAGAAATGCCTTTGGTCCTTGCCGTCGAGCCCCGGGCTCCGGCATGGGCACAGCATACCGTCCGATTCCTCCAAACAGGGGAGCTTCCTGAGGAGCAGGAAGAAGCGGAGAAAGTAGCCCGTCGGTCCGCCCTGTACCAGTTTGTCGATGACGTCCTGTACAGGAGAAGGCCGAACGGCGTGAAATTGAAGTGCATCCCCCAGGAGGAAGGACTGGAGCTGTTGGCAGAGATACATGGAGGCATATGTGGCTCCCACATAGGGTCAAGGGCCCTTGCCGGGAAGGCGTTCCGACAAGGTTTTTTCTTGCCCACCGCCCTCCAGGATGCGACGGCACTAGTAACCAAGTGTGAAGCGTGTTAGTTCCATTCAAAGAATCTTCATCAACCAGCCCAAGCCCTTCAAACAATCCCTCTCTCCTGGCCATTCTCGGTCTGGGGGCTCGACATACTGGGCCCTTTCCCCGCGCTGTCGGGGGCTTTGAGTACTTGTACGTTGCAATCGACAAGTTCACAAAGTGGCCGGAGGTGGAAGCAGTGAGAAAGGTGACTGCTCCGTCAGCTGTCAAGTTTTTCAAAGGACTGGTCTGCCGTTTTGGTGTGCCAAATAGAGTCATCACCGACAATGGCACGCAGTTCATGAGCCACGCCTTCATGCAATACATTCAAGACCTCAGCAGCAAGGTCTGTTTTGCTTCCGTGGCACACCCACGGAGCAACGGCAAAGCGGAGAGGGAGAATGCTGAAGTGTTGCAAGGCCTAAGGACAAAGACTTTTGACAAGCTGCGCAAGAGCGGAAGGCGCTGGATTGATGAATTGCCGGCGGTTCTTTGGTCGATTAGGACGACGCCAAATCGAGCCACCAGCCAGACACCTTTTGCCCTGGTCTATGGGGCAGAAGCAGTTCTCCCCACGGAACTCATATATGGGTCACCTCGAGTGCTCGCTTATGATGAGCTTGAGCAAGAGCAGTTGCGCCAAGATGACGTGACGCTCCTTGAGGAAGATCGCCTTCGGGCGGTTGTGAGAGCAGCGCGCTACCAGCAAGCCTTGCGCCGCTACCATAGCCGCAAGGTTCATGCCCGAAGCTTTGAGGAAGGTGACCTTGTTCTTCGGCGCGTTCAGTCGGCCAAGAATGCCAACAAGTTGACGCCAAAGTGGGAAGGCCCTTATCAGGTAATACGAGTCACCAGCAGGGCGCAGTCCGCCTGGAGACCGAAGATGCCGTCCCAATGAGCAACTCCTGGAACATCGAGCATCTTCGCAAGTTTTACCCATAAGGCGCGGCTTGCCGGGCCTCCCGGCAAGCCACCTTTTGTACAAGCTTTGTCGGCAAGGCATGTAACCCTTCGTACAAAGCCAGGTGCAGACCCTGAGCATAAATAAATAAAGCGCTGGCGCCCTAAGTCATAGCATGCATGCTAGGTCGAGTCTCTTCCTTGGTTAGGGTTGATAGTGCTCAGCAACGACTAACCCCTAGCTTAGAGGTTGAGTGCGCGTCTATCAGTTTCTCTTCTGTCCTCCTTTGGTTCGCAGGGCACATGAGCACTTCTGCCGAGCTACTTGGAAGAAAGAAAACGGACCGGCGTCCCGACCCCGGCAAACCAGAGTTGCCGGGGGCTGCAAGCACAAGGATCCAACTGCGGCAAGATGAGACTGCCGGGGGCTGCAGATCCAGATAAGTCTTTTATCCTGTGTCATGCATTTTAGAACCGGACTGGGGCATGTGAAACCTCGTTTTTATCTCTAGGTTGTCGTGCTCCCCTTTTTCCTATACCTAAGGATTATTTCCAGGGTCCGGATTTGGTTGTAGCCGCGGCGGCAAGGAGGTAGAACGAGGAGCCTAAAGCCCACTTCATCCCTGCCTCCGCCAAGAGCGCGAGAACGGTCGAGTGGAGTGGGGGGACGGCAAGGCCTGTTGCCGGGCGAAAAACGTTTATCTTAAACAATAATAAGGATTCGCTCCTTGTCGCGGGATTTACGCACGAACGAAAAACCCGGCAAGCATCCCTTTTTCATTAAAAACATCCCATACAGGTACAGTTCGTACGGAATGAAAAACATGAGCAAGGGGATTACAAGTTCTAAATTTAACAAAGGCCCGCAGGCTTACAAACTAAAAAAGAGATAAGATGCCCGTAATCCCTTTCTTGTCCCTCTCCTCAGGAGGCAGGTCAAGGAGGCGAGAGGGCAAAAGGGGCGCCTAGGCGAGCTACGAGCAGCAGAAAGCACCAAGAGAACACCTCGGTGGCCGCCCACGGGTGGGCCGGTGATGACGGTGTCGGGAAAGGAGCTGGAAGACGAGGCGGCAGGACCGGCAATACGCAATGAAGGCGTCGGTGCCCGCGTACTCCGAGTTGACGGCCTTGCCGCCCGCCCTCTTCCTCTTCCGCAGCCTCCCGACGCCAGCCGCCCAAGGAGACGGCCCCGAGGAGTTCAAGGAGCTGGCCCCACCCCCGGCAAAACTCTGCCGGAGGAGCGGCCAGGTGCAGATGCTGCTGCTGCCGCACCTGCCCAGGCGCCGGGCGTCCGATGCCTAGTCGGACTCGTCCCCGTCATCTGCCCCGCTGTCCTCCTCATCACTTTCGCTCGAGGAAGAGCTTCCATCGTCGGAATCTCCGTCGGAGGAGCTCTCCACGCAACACTTCAGGCGAGTCCCGAAGTCTCCAAAGACCTTGACGGAGAGCAGGCCGTCCTCCATTAATTTGAAGTAGAGGACAAGCCCCGCCGTCAGGCTGTGGATGCGAGCGAACGTCTTCCATCCGCGGTGGAGGTACATCACCCGAGGAGCCAGGAAGTCGACGTCGACCCGCGTGCCCCCATTCCCACAGCCCCTCATGTGCGGTCTGAGGGATTGGGGCGGGTCACGCTCCATCTCCCGAACGAACAAGGCGGGAAGACGGCGACGCGGAGGCCGGCGCAGCCTGATGAAGAATTCACGGGGCTGGTCTCCAACATGGCCTTCTATCGGAAAAGGCATCATTGGTGGGGGCGAAGCCGACGCGCCGCCCCGTCCTCCTCTTCCCCGAGCACTACGACCTCTGCCCCGGCCTCGCCCCCTCCCCCTTCCCCTCGCGGCCGGCTCTACCACCGCGGGATCAGGAGGAGGGGGGATGCGCTGTCGAGCGGCAACCCTCGTCGCCACCGTCGAGGGACCAGGATTCCCTTTTTCTATTACGAGTGAAAGGAAGAAGAAGAAGCGAGAGGAGATAGAAGACAGGAGAGTGCGGGACACCATCCCCCCTTCCCCCTCCTTATAAAGGGGCGGGGTCGGGGCTCGGCCGCCCCGCTCGACCAATCCAGCCACCGGAGGCGCAGAGAAATGGGACCGATCCGCTGCCCCAACCAGCGACGGCCCGGTTTCCCGCCTCCACCGCTTGCCACCCCAGGCGCATAAAGGATGCGTGGCGGGCGTGCAGAACCGAGGGGACGGGCGAAGCGACCTCTCCCCACCCCGTGATCGTGGGGTGTGGACGCCTTGAAGACCGCGACCCGGCCCCATTCAGTAAATGAGCCGCGCCTCCACGCCTCTCTCTTCTTACTGGGAAGGCACGAGTCGCCTCTTTACTACGATGTGACGCATACGTGTAGAAACCGCCCCACGCATGCCTCCCACGTCACGCACACCCCTCCACGCCGCGCCGCGCACGCGGGTCGTGGTAAGCGCAATGCGCGAAAAGTTTTAGCGCGGTAAAAACCGCCCCGCTTGCCCGCGCACCGTTTTTGGGCCTGGCCCAACAACGTGTCGCGCTTATGTGTGGCCCAGGCCCGGGGGCTCCTGTCGGTGTACCAAAAGAGGGGCACACTTTTGTAACCCTTTACCTGTGCACGGGCAGTCGAAGCCGCGCCCGCGGTCACACCAAGCAGAACAGGGGAGGTGAGCCAAGGTAAGACCGAAGCCCAAGACAATCAGAGCAATGCCAAGGCCAAGACCACAAATAGCAGAGGGACGAAGTAGGTTCCCCCGGCAAGACCCTTGCCGGGGCAGCCTCAGCAGCCCCGGCAAGACCCTTGCCGGGGCAGATCGCCCCACACCAACAGAGCAAGCCACCCTTGAGCCCACGGTCCCCAACGCCATCATCCACGTGGGGCCAGGGCTCGGGAGGCACCTCCGTGGTGGCATGCAGATCTTTGTGAAGACATATTCAAGATCAGATGAGGATTAGAAGACGACGATCCTCGGCAAGATCCTTGCCGAGGAAGGCCACCAGACCCCCGGCAAGGCCCTTGCCGGGGACGACAGTGCGCCACGGCAAGACCCTTGCCGGGCCACCCGGCAAGGCCCTCACCAAGGAAGCCAGCAGGGCCACCGCCAGGCCCACGCCAACCAAGCTTCCACCGCCGTTCACATGTAGCTGCCAGCCCAACCAGCTGGGCGGGCACCTGCGTGGCAACATGCAGCTCCCAGGCCAACTCATCGAGCGCCTGCGTGGCAGCATGCAGATCTTCATGAAGGCTCCGCCACTGTGCCACCTCAGCTGCCTGCCTGCCTAGATGGCACCACGCGCCTCACTGGCCAGGGCGCGTGTCAAAGCGAGGAGGAGTGGCGACGGACGGGACGGGCCTCGCCCCCGTCCCCAATAAAGCAAGGGGACACCTAAGCTACGCATTAAATTCGTCTTGTCCTGTAATATGAGCGATAAGCTCAGGGCACTGTACGCCTTTCCACCTCCTGTGTGCCACTGTGGCAGCCCCTTCCGACTATAAAAGGAGGCCCATGGCATACCGGAGAAGGATTTGGGTCTCTCGAACCACGCGCTGACCACAGCTAGTTCGAGAGCTCAAGAACTCTCTGAAATACACCCACCAAAGCAGGACTAGGGTTTTACACATCCTCGCGGCCCGAACCTGGGTAAACAATCCTTGTGCTGTCTACTAGCCCTACTCTTCTCGCAACCCCGCGCCCCGGCAACCGTAGTAGCGATTCTTGTGATCCCATAGGTGTCGTTCCACACCGACATACTATTATCGTTACTTGCTCATTACAAATTATCTTGCTACCAAACTACTCGCTACTTACAGTTTCAGCACTTGCAGACATTACCTTACTGGAAACTACTTATCATTTCCTTCTGCTCCTCATTGGGTTCGACACTCTTACTTATCGAAAAGAGCTATAGTTGATCCCCTATACTTGTGGGTCATCAAGGCTATTTTCTGGCGCCGTTGCCGGGGAGTGAAGCGCCTTTGGTAAGTGGAATTTGGTAAGGAAACATTTATATAGTGTGCTGAAATTTATTGTCACTTGTTACTATGGAAAACAATCCTTTGAGGGGTTTGTTCGGGGTATCTTCACCTCGTCCGGAACCACAATTAGTTACCCCTCAACCTACTGCACCTACTGAAAATATTGAATATGAAATTCCTTCGGGTATGATAGAACAACTGCTAGCTAATCCTTATGCAGAAGACGGAACTGAACATCCTGATATGCACTTTATATATGTGGAACAAATTTGTGGATTGTTTAAGCTTGCAGGTTTACCCAGAGATGAGGTGATGAAAAAGGTTTTCCCTTTATCTTTGAAGGGAAAAGCATTGGCATGGTATAGGCTATGCGATGATATCGGATCATGGAATTGGAATCGTTTGAAATTGGAGTTCCACCAAAAAGTTTATCCTATGCATCTAGTTCATCGTGATCGGAATTATATATATAATTTTTGGCCTCGTGAAGGATAAAGTATCGCTCTAGCTTGGGGGAGGCTTAATTCAATGTTATATTCATGCCCCAATCATGAGCTCTCAAGAGAAATTATTATCCAGAATTTTTATGCTCGGCTTTCTCATAATGATCAAACCATGCTTGATACTTCTTGTGTTGGCTCTTTTATGAAGAAGACTATTGAATTCCGGTGGGATCTTTTAGAATGAATTAAATGCAACTCTGAAGATTGGGAACTCGACGAAGGTAAAGAGTCAGGTATTAAGCTTAAGTATGATTGTGTTAAATCTTTTATGGATACCAATGCTTTTCAAAAATTTAGCACTAAATATGGACTTGACTCTGAGATAGTAGCCTCCTTTTGTGAATCATTTGCTACTCATGTTGAACGCCCTAAAGAGAAGTGGTTTAAATATCACCCACCTATTAAAGAAGAAATTAAAGAACCAGTATCAGTTAAATAAGAAACTATACTTTATAATGTTGATCCAGTTGTTCCTTCTGCTTATATTGAGAAACCACCTTTCCCTGTTAGGATAAAGGAACATGCTAAAGTTTCAACTGTGGTTAACAAAAGCTATATTAGAACACCTAAACCTGATGAACAAATTAAAGTAGAACCTAGCATTGATATGGTTAAAAATCTCTTGGAAGAAGATATTGATGGGCATGTTATTTACTTCTGTGAAGAAGCTGCTGGAATTGCTAAACCTGATAGAGAAGATAAACATAGACCCGTTGTTGGCATGCCTGTCATTTCAGTTAAAATAGGAGATGACTATTATCATGGTTTATGTGACATGGGTGCTAGTGTGAGTGTTATTCCTTACACTTTATGTCAACAAATTATGAAAGACATAGCACCTGCTGAGATAGAAGAAATAGATGTTACTATTAAACTTGCTAATGGAGACACCATATCACCAATTGGGATTGTTAGAGATGTTGAAGTCTTGTGTGGGAAAATAAAATACCTACTGATTTCCTTGTTCTTGGTTCCCCACAAGATGACTTTTGTCCCATTAACTTTGGTAGACCTTTCTTGAACACAGTTAATGCTAAGATAGATTGTAAGAAACAAACTATTGGTGTTAGCTTTGGTGATGAGTCTCATGAGTTTAATTTATCCAAGTTTAGTAGAAATCTTCATGAAAAATAATTGCCTAGTAAGGATGAGTTAATTGGTCTTGCTTCTATTGATGTTCCACCTACTGATCCTTTAGAACAATACTTGCTAGACCATGAAAATGATTTACATATGCACGAAAGAAATGAAATAGATAAGATCTTCTTTGAACAACGTCCTCTACTTAAACACAATTTGCCTATTGAAACTCTTGGAGGTCCTCCTCCACCTAAAGGTGATCCTGTGTTTGAATTAAATCAATTGCCAGACACTTTGAAATATGCTTATCTTGATGAAAAGAAGATATATCATGTTATTATCAGTGCTAACCTTTCAGAACATGAAGAAGAAAGATTATTAAAAGTTCTAAGGAAGCACCGGGCCGCTATAGGATATACTCTTGATGATTTAAAGGGCATTATTCCCACTCTATGTCAGCACAAAATTAATATGGAACCTGATGCTAAACCCGTTGTTGATCACCAACGTCGGTTAAATCCGAAGATGAAAGAGGTGGTAAGAACGGAAATATTAAAACTTCTGGAAGCAGGTATAATTTATCCTATAGTTGATAGTAGATGGGCAAGTCCTGTTCATTGTGTCCCTAAGAAAGGAGGTATTACCGTTGTTCCTAATGATAAGAATGAACTTATTCCACAAAGAATTGTTACAGGCTATAGAATGGTAATTGATTTTAGAAAATTAAACAAAGCAACTAGAAAAGATAATTACCCCTTGCCTTTTATTGATCAAATCCTTGAAAGATTATCTAAGCACACACACTTTTTCTTCCTTGATGGATATTCTGGCTTTTCACAAATACCTGTTTCTCAACCTGATCAAGAAAAGACCACTTTTACTTGTCCTTTTGGAACCTATGCTTATAGAGGTATGCCTTTTGGTTTATTAATGCACCTGCTACCTTTCAAAGATGTATGATGGCTATATTCTCTGACTTTTGTGAAAAGATTGTTGAGGTTTTTATGGATGACTTCTCTGTTTATGGGAAGTCTTTTGATGATTGTTTAAGCAATCTTGATCGAGTTTTGCAGAGATGTGAACAAACAAATCTTGTCTTGAATTGGGAGAAGTGCCACTTTATGGTTAATGAAGGCATTGTCTTGGGTCATAAAATTTCTGAAAGAGGTATTGAAGTGGACCAAGCTATGGTTGATGCAATTGAGAAAATGCCATGTCCTAAGGACATCAAAGGTATTCGTAGTTTCCTAGGTCATGTTGGTTTCTATAGGAGATTTATCAAAGACTTTTCTAAAATTTCTAGGCCTCTTACTAATCTTTTGCAAAAGGATATTCCTTTTGTTTTTTATGATGATTGTCTTGAAGCCTTTGAAACACTCAAGAAAGCCTTAATTTCTGCACCTATTGTTCAACCACTTGATTGGAACTTGCCTTTTGAAATTATGTGTGATGCTAGTGATTATGTTGTTGGTGTTGTTCTAGGACAAAGAGTTGATAAGAAATTGAATGTTATTCAGTATGCTAGTAAAACTCTAGACAGTGCTCAAAGAAATTGTGCTACTACTGAAAAAGAATTCTTAGCAGTGGTGTTTGCTTGTGATAAATTTAGACCTTATATTGTTGATTCCAAAGTAACTGTTCACACAGACCATGCTGTTATTAAATATCTTATGGAAACGAAAGATGCTAAACCTAGACTTATTCGTTGGGTTCTCTTGTTGCAAGAATTTGATTTACATAACATTCATAGAAAAGGAGCTGAGAACCCTGTAGCTGATAACTTGTCTAGGCTTGAAAATGTCCTTGATGACCCACTACCTATTGATGATAGTTTTCCTGATGAGCAGTTAGCTGCAATAAATGTTGCTAATGTTACTCCTTGGTATGCTGACTATGCTAATTACATTGTTGCTAAATATCTACCATCTAGCTTTACATACCAACAAAAGAAAAAAAATCTTCTATGATTTAAGACATTACTTTTGGGATGACCCACATCTTTATAAAGAAGGAGTAGATGGTATTATTAGACGTTGTGTACCTGAGCATGAACAGGGACAAATCCTACGGAAATGTCACTCCGAGGCTGATGGAGGGCATCATGATGGAGATAGAACTGCTCACAAGGTATTGCAATCTGGATTTTATTGGCCTACTCTCTTCAAGGATGCCCGTAAGTATGTCTCATCTTGTGATGAATGTCAAAGAATAGGTAATATCGGTAAGCGTCAAGAAATTCCTATGAATTATTCACTTGTTGTTGAACCATTTGATGTTTGGGGATTTGATTACATGGGACCTTTTCCTTCCTCTAACGGGCATACACATATTTTGGTTGTTGTTGATTATGTTACTAAATGGATAGAAGCTATTCCAACTAGTAGTGCTGATCACAACACCTCTATTAAAATGCTTAAGGAAGTTATTTTCCCAAGGTTTGGAGTCCCTAGATATTTAATGACTGATGGTGGTTCATACTTTAAATTTATTCATGGTGCTTTCCGTAAAATGCTTGCTAAGTATGATGTTAACCATAGAATTGCATCACCCTATCATCCTCGGTCTAGTGGTCAAGTTGAACTTAGCAATAAAGAAATAAAATTAATTTTGCAAAAGACTGTTAATAGGTCCAGGAAGAATTGTTCTAAGAAATTAGATGATCCACTTTGGGCTTATAGAACAGCATATAAAAATCCTATGGGTATGTCTCCTTATAAAATGGTTTATGGAAAAGCTTTTCATTTGCCTCTTGAGTTAGAACATAAAGCATATTGGGCGGTTAAAGAACTCAATTATGATTTCAAACTTGCTGGTAAAAAGATGTTATTTGATATAAGCTCATTAGATGAATGGAGAACCCAAGCTTATGAAAATGCAAAGTTATTCAAAGAAAAAGTTAAAAGATGGCATGACAAAAGAATCCAAAAGCGTGAGTTTAAAGTCGGAGAATATGTTCTTTTGTACAACTCTCGTTTTAGATTTTTTGCAGGGAAGCACCTCTCGAAATGGGAAGGCTCATATGTCATCAAGGAGGTTTACCGGTCTGGTGCCATCAAAATAAATAATTTTGAAGGTACTAACCCGAAGGTTGTCAATGGACAACGAATAAAGCATTGTATCTCAGGTACGCCTATTAATGTTGAAAGTAATATTATCCAAACTTTGACATCGGAAGAACACATAAAAGAGTCCTTCTGGAACACTCCAGAATCGTCAAAACAAGGAGGTACGTGATACGGTAAGTAAACGGACTCCGAAAAAACCGCAAAAATATTTTTTGTCAGTTTTGGAATATTATAGAATTTTGGAAATAAAGAAACTTCCAGGAAGTGTCCCCTCGTGGGCACAAGATACCAGTGCGCGCCAGGCTTGCCTGGCGCGCCCAGGTGGGTTGTGCCCACCTGGGACACCTTCCATACTCCATTTTTCTCCTGTATGCTTGTCCTCCAAGATAAAAAAATCTATATGTACATCCCGAACCTGTTAACCACCGATCGCGGAGAAAATCCTCTGTTCTCTTTTCTTGTTGTTTTCTGCGTAGTCCTGAAAATATGTCGTCCCAAGACTCCGACGGAGAGAGCTATGTCTCACATCTCGTTGTTGATCCCAAGACCTATGGGGACCTATCCCCTTGTGGTAGAACTACGGATGATGAGGAGGATACTCATTTGATGAGGGTTGATGATTCAAGCTCGGAGGAGGAGGATATTCCTCTACCTCAACCTGGGGATATGCACGTGGAGTTCAAGAAGTCCAGTCTCCCTAAGAGAGCTAACCGGTCTAATAACCGATATATTCCTCTTCGTTTTAGGCAGAAAGGCAAAAGGGATTTATGTGACAAGTCCTTGAAGCTGGAGTTGGAAGTCGATGATTTAAAAGAGGAAATTTCTCTCCTCAACTACAATATGAAAAAGTTGAAGGCGCAACTGTCGCCACCATCATCTTCTTCACCCCCAAAGGAGAACTGAGTATCGGGTATGGGCACTCCCCTTGGATTCCGCCAAGATTGGGGGAGGTGCCCCGGTATCGTATCATCCCACTATCCTTTTGCTTTTACTTATCTTAGTTCGATCTTTTTTGCTTTAGATGAAATAAATTCTAGTTCGATCCTTTCCTCTTTGAGAGTTTGCTTAGTGATCTATCATTGTAATCGTGTGCAAGTTATATAGTAAAGTTTAGTTTGAGTTTTTGCTTTCTTTACTTTCATGTTGCAAAGAAAAAAAAGAAATAAGAAAGAAAGAAAAAGAGAAAGGAAATAAGTAAAAGAAAGGAAATAAATCAACAAAATCATATACTAATCCTATGGTAGGTGATAGCACCACATAAAGAAAAGTATAAGTAGGAAATTTTATTAGAGATTGACAAACATGGCATTAGTCAGTGATGCAACTCATGAAAGAATTAATAAGGGAAGAGAAGATTCACATATAAATATACTATCCTAGAAATCTTTTGTGATTGTGAGCCCTCATCAAAATATTATATGCCAAAATTGTTGACATTGGACAAGGAAGAACACGCAATGGTTTATGTTTGTTTATATTCACATAGAAGTCATATTGTCATAGATCCTTCAACATGTGGTGCTTGCCCCTATCTTTGCTAGCCAAAAATTCCGCACTAAGTAGAGATACTACTTGTGCATCCAAAAACCCTTAAACCCAAATCTTTTTCAAGTGTCCACCATACCTACCTAGGGATTGAGCAAGATCCCTCAAGTAAGTTGTCATCGGTGCAAAAAGGCAATAAAAATTGCTTCTAAATATGTGAGATCATTTAGCGTAAGAGAAAATTGAGTGTTGTACGAACTTGGATGACAAAGAATAAAAGCGACAGACTGCATAATAAAGGTTGTCATCTTAAGGCGTAATACAACGTGATGTTCTCTTGCACTAAGGGATTGAGCATGTAAACAAATAAGCGCATGGAAACCTCTACTTCCCTCTGCGAAGGGCCTATATTTTACTTTTATGTATTTACTTTTATGCAAAGAGTCAAAGTTTCCCTTCTATTCATTTTTATTTTCTCTTTTGGCAAGCATCATGTGGTGAGGAAAGATCTAGGCACATATGTCTAGTTGAATATAGATAGCATGAGTTATTATTGTTGACATCACCCTTGAGGTGAGTATGTTGGGAGGCGAAACTATAAGCCCCTATCTTTCTATGTGTCCGGTTGAAATGTTTTTCTCATGGGTACAAGGTAAGTGTTAGCAATCATAGAAGACTATATGATGGTTGAGTATGTGGACTTGCCTAAAGGCTCCGACACGCGACCCTTCCTGAAAAGATGATGAATTGTAGTCGCAAAGTTGACTGAGAACATAGTTTGTTGGTTTCAAATAGGGTTTTTGCTTTATACTTCGATTGTGTGATGAACTGTTACTTATTCATGGGAAGTATATGATGCAAGTTCTATGATAAAAGTCCTATGTTTAATTTTGTTGCTGTTATAATAATCAACATGATGCTTCTATGTCCGTATTTTGTTTTTATCAACACCTCTCTCTCAAAGCATGTGGACATGTTTTTCGATTTCGGTTTTCACTTGAGGACAAGCGAAGTCTAAGCTTGGGGGAGTTGATATGTCCATTTTGCATCATGTTTTCTTACTGTTATTTATAATGTTATTATCCATAATAATGCTTTTTGGAGTAATTTTAATGCCTTTTCTCTCATAATTTACAAGGTACACACAAAGAAGGAGAATTCCGGCCGCTGGAAATCTGGACCTGAAAAAGCTACGTCAGGCTACCTATTCTGCACAACTCCAAATGAGCTGAAACTTGACTGGGATTTTTGATGGAATATTTAAGAAATATTGGAGCCAATAACTACCAGAGGGGGGCCACCAGGTGGGCACAACCCACCTGGGCGCGCCAGGGCCCCCAAGCGCAACCTGGTGGGTTGTGGCCTCCTCGGCCCACCTCCGGTGCCCATCTTCTGGTATATAAGTCATTTTGACCTAGAAAACATAAGGAGAAGGCTTTCGGGATGGAGCGCCGCCGTCTCGAGTTGGAACTTGTGCAGGAGCACTTTTGCCCTCTGGCGGAGCAATTCCGCCGGGGAAACTTCCCTCCCGGAGGGGGAAATCATCGTCATCATCATCACCAACAACTCTCCCATCTTGGGGAGGGCAATCTCCATCAACATCTTCAACAGCACCATCTCATCTCAAACCCTAGTTCATCTCTTGTATTCAATCTTGTCACCGGAACTATAGATTGGTGCCTGTGGGTGACTAGTAGTGTTGATTACATCTTGTAGTTGATTACTATATGGTTTATTTGGTGGAAGATTATATGTTCAGATACATTATGCTATTTAATACTCCTCTGATCATGAGCATGTTTATCATTTGTGAGTAGTTACTTTTGTTCTTGAGGTCACGGGAGAAATCATGTTGCTAGTAATCATGTGAACTTGATATGTGTTCGATATTTTGATAGTATGTATGTTGTTATTCCCTTAGTGGTGTCATGTGAACGTCGACTACATGACACTTCACCATATTTGGGCCTAAGGGAATGCATTGTGGAGTAGCAATTAGATGATGTGTTGCGAGAGTGACAGAAGCTTAAACCCCAGTTTATGCGCTATTCTGTAAGGGACCGATTGGATCCTAAAGTTTAATGCTATGGTTAGAATTTATTCTTAATACTTTTCTCGTAGTTGTGGATGCTTGCGGGGGAGTTAATCATAAGTAGGAGGTTTGTTCAAGTAAGAACAGCACCTAAGCACCGGTCCACCCACATATCAAATTATCAAAGTAGCGAACACAAATCAAACCAACATGATGAAAGTGACTAGATGAAATTCCTGTGTACCCTCAAGAACGCTTTGCTTATCATAAGTGACCATTTTGGCCTGTCCTTTGCCTCAAAAGGATTGGGCTACCTTGCTGCATACTTGTTACTATTATCGTTCCTTGCTCGTTAAAAATTATCTTGCTATCAAACTACTCGCTACTTACAGTTTCAGCACTTGCAGACATTACCTTACTGGAAACTACTTATCATTTCCTTCTGCTCCTCATTTGGTTTGACACTCTTAATTATCGAAAAGAGTTACAATTGATCCCCTATACTTGTGGGTCATCACCGCTCCTCACCCCCTAGGCGTCCTGCATCGGCGGCAGGGCGACGGGTGGCCTCCCCACGCCCCTCGGGGCTCCTAGCTAGCGCCGGCGCCCCCTTCGGGCTGAGGGTGGCCTTCACCCCCGCTTCCTTCCTCTTCTTCGTCTAGTCATCGATGGACCGCCTGTGCGAATAAGGATCAATCTGGGCTCGCTCAGGGAGGACAAGCATAAGGCGGGAGTGGGCACAGTGACTTACTCATCTCTGGCGTCCCATTTCCTCTTCTTCTCCGCGGTGGATAGCACGTCACTGCCCCCCTTGAGCGTCGCCCTGACCTTGCCTTCAGGGCCCTCGGGATGGTTCCCGGCAGGCTCGCCCGCGCTGTCGCTTCCCTTAAGGGCTTGGGAAGCCCCTTGGAGGGTCTCAGCTGGTGGGGGCTCGGTCGCCTTCTTGCCTTGGTTGCCCCCGCTATAGGCGACTGAGCGGTCGCGGTGCCGGACTCCACCCCGCCAGCCACGTCGGTAGGCCAAGGAGATGCCGCCTTGGGCTACGTGCTAACGGTGTCATCATCCTCGAGGTCGCAAAGGAGCTACCGGTGGGAGCACGGCGGCTCCCGGCCGACGTCATACGCCAGAGTTTCCTCCGAGTCCCCATCACTATCTCTACTACTGGGGTCCAACACAATCATGAAGGGGTTCCCGCGGGGCCCATCATGGCCGGCCGACACAAGCCCCCACTAGTCAAAGATGGGCATCTCCGCGACCATCTCTGGCCTCTCCTGATAGCGGTACAGAGGGAGCGCGTCCTCAGGAGGGCCCTCGGGGGTGCCACCGAGCAGAGTCGACAAGACCCCGTCCAGCTCCTCATGTGTCAGGCCACCGACGCGCAACCTCATCGTGTCCTCTGTGCCGGCGTACTCCCACATGGGTCGCACGTGGTCCTAGAGTGGCACGATGCATCGCCGCAGGTACTCCTTGACGACCATTGGCCCCGTCAGCTTTCGTGGCCCGGTGCATGGCCATCCACTCCAGGACAGGCTCCACCCTCGGGTCGGTGAGTTTCTTGTGCCCCGATCCGATGTTCTGCACTGCCTTATCCGCTGGAATCATCAGAAGTGGGCTAGTCCGGTGCGCGTCCATGAAGACCCAACGCTGATGGTAGCCTTCCACCTTCTTCCCGGCCTTCAAGCAGATGATGTCATCCTCCATCGCCTTGACGACAAGGAAAGAAACACACGCGGAGCATTGGTCCGCAGCAGTAAATCACATGCTGAAGAAGTGGTGAAAGAGCGCCACCAAGGGCCTCACGTCCACAAAGGCCTCGCACTAGATAGAAAATATGGCCAGGAGGAGGATGGAGTTGGGTTGGAGATGGAGGGCGTGGACCCGGTAATGAGAGAGGATGGCGTATAAGAACTCCGAGAACGGCGGGACCAACCCGGCATAAACGTTGTGGAGGAAGAAGGGGTAGGCGGACTCAACCAGGCCACCCCACGCTCACGAGCCCGGCCAGGTCCTGGTTGTGTGCCCTTCGTTCTGATCGCTGGCCACCAGCGGGAGCACCAGGTTCAAGTCCTCTGCATCGGCAATGGAGGAGCAGAGGAGCGCCGCCCCGACGGTGGGCCGGCTCGGAGCCGGAGCCGCCGCCTTCTTCTTGCCGGCGGGCGCCATGCACGTGTTGCAGAGTTGCGAGCGAAGGTTGGGAGAGATGTCACGCCTGGGGATGGACAGCGTGGAGTCGTATGCAAGAAGCAAGGCGCGGGAAGGGGGGTGAGTGACAAGGAAGGCAATGACAGCCTCGCGCCGCGCGCGGGCAGGCTTTATGTCAGCCAGGGTGGTTGCCGAGGCGTCGTGGGAGAAGTGGGGGCGCCCCACGTTCCATCATGTGCCACGTGTCGAGCCAGGCCCGCAGGCGGTTGGGGCATGCGCCGTTTCGCCCCTCACATCCGGAGTCGCCCGTGCCGCGGGCTCGGGGGCTATTGTCGGGCCTGTAGGACCGGTGGTACCCAGGCCTGCTACCTCTTGAGCACTACGTTGGTTTTTCCCTTGAAGAGGAAAGGGTGATGCAGCAAAGTAGCGTAAGTATTTCCCTCAGTTTTTGAGAACCAAGGTATCAATCCAGTAGGAGACCCCACACAAGTCACCTCGTACCTACACAAACAAATAAGAACCTTGCAACCAACGCGATAAAGGGGTTGTCAATTCCTTCATGGCCACTTGCAAAAGTGAGATCTGATAGAGATAATAAGATATATATTTTTGGTATTTTTTTTATGATAAAGATTGAAAGTAAAGATTGCAAAGTAAAATAGACTGGAAACTTATATGATGGAGAATAGACCCGGGGGCCATAGGTTTCACTAGTGGCTTCTCTCAAGATAGCATAAGTATTACGGTGGGTGAACAAATTACTGTCGAGCAATTGATAGAAAAGTGCATAATTATGAGAATATCTAGGCATGATCATGTACATAGGCACCACGTCCGCGACAAGTAGACCGAAACAATTCTGCATCTACTACCATTACTCCACACATCGACCGCTATCCAGCATGCATCTAGAGTATTAAGTTCATAAGAACAGAGTAATGCATTAGGAAAGATGACATGATGTAGAGGGATAAACTCAAGCAATATGATATAAACCCCATCTTTTTATCCTCGATGGAGACAATACACTACGTGTCGTTTCCCTTTCTGTCACTGGGATCGAGCAATGCAAGATTGAACCCAAAGCTAAGCACTTCTCCCATTGCAAGAAAGATCAATCTAGTAGGCCAAACCAAACTGATAATTTGAAGAGACTTGCAAAGATAACAAATCATACATAAAAGAATTTAGAGGAGATTCAAATATTGTTCATAGATAATCTTGATCATAAACCCACAATTCATCGCATCTCAACAAACACACCGCAAAAAGAGTTACATCAAATAGATCTCCAAGAAGATCGAGGAGAACTTTGTATTGAGATCCAAAGAGAGAGAAGAAGCCATCTAGCTAATAACTATGGACCCGAAGGTCTGTGGTAAACTACTCACACATCATCGGAGAGGCTATGGTGTTGGTGTAGAAGCCCTCCGTGATCGATTCCCCCTCCAGAGGAGCGCCGGAAAAGGCCCCAAGATGGGATCTCACGGGTACAGAAGGTTGCAGCGGTGGAAATAGGGTTTCGTGGTGCTCCTGGATGTTTTCGAGGTATATGAGTATATATAGGAGGAAGAAGTAGGTCGGTGGAGCTGCGAGGGGCCCACGAGGGTGGGGGCGCGCCCAGGGGGGCAGGCACGCCTTCCTGCCTCGTGGCCTCCTCGCTTCTTTCTTGACGTCCACTCCAAGTCCCATGGATCACGTTTGTTCCAAAAATAACTCACCCGAAGGTTTCATTCTGTTTGGATTCCATTTGACATTCCTTTTCTGTGAAACACTGAAATAGGCAAAAAAAACAGCAATTTGCACTGGGCCTTCGGTTAATAGGTTAGTCCCAAAAATAATATAAAAGTGCTTAGTAAAGCCCATTAAACATCCAAAACAGATAATATAATAGCATGGAACAATAAAAAATTATAGATACGTTGGAGACGTATCAAGGCCCATCTACCTCCGACCCAGGACGTGACGCATGCAAGGGCCAGCAGATAGCCCACCAGCAAGCTTCATGAGCAAGACGCCTCACCAGGCCCTTGCCTCGCGAGGCATACGTCGGCAGCCTCCCCAAGCGGGTTAGCGGCGCCACCAGGAGCCTCACGAGGCCCTCTCATGAAGCGACCTCCTGAGGCAACCTCCCGAGGCCCCTCTCAGAGGCAGGCAAGTCAGGAGCAGCTCTGCCTGGTCGCGCGGCACATGGTCTTCAAGTGGGTGACGTGCGCGATGATGAGCGATGCTAGAGGTTGTGCCAGCGGGCGTGGATGAGGAGGCTTTCCTCTGTCGTGCTTAGGGAGCAAGGCCAGCATGGCGGTTCCTAAAGCAATCCCCAAAGGATGCCTGATCGGTGCAAGAAGACCAAGACAACGGACGCGTGTAGGGAGGAGGTCACCACCGAGCCCACCGGCACATCATGGATCGTGGCTTTGCAAACAAAGACCACCTTTTGTCGGGATTGACTGCGCCCCTGTTCCCCTTCAAAATTGTCGTTGTGTGGCAACCCTCCCCGCCAAGGTTTTCGGGGGAAGAGGACCAAGGCAAGTATAAAACAGGGTTGGTGCCGCCGTAGAGAGGGACGGAGATTCTTCCCTCCAACCCTTGTACTCCGATTCTCCCTTGCGAGTGCAATCCAACCACCAAGCAGGAGTAGGGTTTTACACCGCAAGGTGGCCCGAACCTGGGTACCTATTGTGTCTCCGGCCTGCCCCCGGTAGCTCGATCTCACCGTTGCCTCACCATGGTTAGTTGGTGGAAGGAGTAGGGCGGTAGGAACGAGCGCACCCCGATTTCAACAATTTGTGCGCATGAATCTTGAGCGGTTTAGAGCTTTCCATCTCCAGCTAGGCTTGACGTCTATTTCCCAGTTGGGACAATCGCTGATGTAATGACCGTACAGTTTACACTTGTAGCACTGTATGTCAAGAGGAGCTAATCTTCTCTAAGATGTTAATGATTCATCCTCTGGTGCACTGGATATGCTTAGATTTTGCCTTTTGAGGTTGAGCATTTGAAGTTCTCTTGTGATTGTATGTTGATTCTTAATACCTTCTTCTAGAGAGCAACCATGGTAAGGCAAGATTTCTCCTTCCACTTCTGAAGAAGATCCATATTGCTCGTTTTCTTTTCCACCAACTCTTCGTGTATAACCACTAGTTCCATAATTTCAGCTAATTGAAGATCTTCATAATCAGGTCTTTCTTTAATCTTGGCAAGTATTGGGGTCAAAGGATTCATCAAGGGAACTGAGCAGTTTGTTGACTACATCTTGATCAGTGATATCCTCAACTCCATGCTGATGTAGTCATTCAATAATTTTGCTTAGGCGATCAGTGAGCTCCATGAAACTTTCCTTTCAAAGGCTTCAGAAATAGGCGACATGACACAAAGCATATCAGTGTGGGCATCAGTTCTCGCAACAAATTCTTCATGAACATTTTTTATGGCATCCCAGATTTGTTTTGTTGTCTCAAGCCTTCCGAACTGAATGAATAAATTTCTCAAGATGATGTCACATATGATATCATTTGCTTGCGCATCCAGCTGAATGCTAGCTTCATCTTCAGGAGTAGGTGTTTCTGGATGCAGAGTGGTGTATCCATTGTCCAGAATCTGCCATAATTCTTCACTGATAGCTTGATCTTAATCTTCATTCCACTTTGCTAGTAGAGATAGTCATCTCCATCGAAGACATGAAATCTTTCGGAGTGTCTGGATCTACTTCCATGCGACATACTCACAACTCCAACGCGATTAGACCTTTAAAAAACAAAGACAAGGAGTCCTTGCTCTGATACCAATTGTTAGGACCGAGAGTAAATCGACCAGAGGGGGTGAATGGGAGATTCAAAATTTCTTAAAAAACTTTGAATCACAACCAAACACGGTAGCGGAATAAACTATGTAGATCAAGCACAGAAGATAAATAGACTGAGCTAGAACAAAGAATAAAGCTTTGCATGTGACTAAGCAAACCTTTTGAGGAAAGATAAGAAAATCGTCCGAGAATAGTAACTCACAACTTTCTCTATGACAATGGTAGCACAGTATGATAACATCATAAATAGCATGAGTGAACGAGCAATAACTAAGATTACGAACTGATATGCTAACAGTCAAATGAGGACTCGAATGAGAGAACAACACACAAAATGAAATGAAAGTAAAGGAATGCAAGCTACAGATGGAGATATATGATCAAGAAGGCTATCGGAACACCGAGCACATAAATTAAGCTACTGAAGGTATTGCGGGAGAGTGAATTAACCAGTGGTGCTCAATGGCGACAGAGGGATTTGGTAGACCGGTTTGCCATTCTGCAAAAGGACTATCTCTGGTTGAAGGGACTTGTGATTGAACACAGGAGCAAACCTCTCTATGTCCTATTCTCCTTCAACCCGAACCTGATCAGACTTCAGTTGATTTCACTCGTGGTAGATACTTGTCGGCGGTCCAAACCTTCGACATACTTCTTCGCGAACCACTGATACGTCTCCAACGTATCTATAATTTATGAAGTATTCATGCCATGTTTACAACAATTTAATATGGTTTTGTATGATTTGAACGGAACTAACCCGGACTGGCGTTGTTTTCAGCAGAACTACCGTGGTGTTGTTTTTTGTGCAGAAATGAAAGTTCTTGAAATGAGCTGAAACCTTTTGATGATTTTTTTGGAACAAAAGAGACCCCCGAAGCTTCGTGGGAGGGCCAGAAGAGCCACGAGGTGGCCACAAACCACCAGGGTGCACCAGGGGCCAAAGTGGTGGCCTGGTGGGTAGTGGGCACCTCGAAGCCCATCTGGACGTGAGACCGACGCCAAAAAATCTTATAAATACAGAAACCCCCAGAAATAACCCTAGATCAGAAGTTCCGCCACCGCAAGCCTCTGTAGCCACGAAAAACCAATCTAGACCCTGTTCTGGCATCCTACCGGAAGGGGAAATCATCATCAGAGGCCATCTTCATCATCCCGGCGGTCTGCATGATGAGGAGGGAGTAGTCCACCCTCGGGGCTGAGGGTTTGTACTAGTAGCTATGTGTTTGATCTCTCTCTCTCGTGTTCTTGATTTGGCATGATCTTGATGTATCGTGAGCTTTGCTAATATAGTTGGATCATATGGTGTTACTCCCTCTCTATATTGTTGTGATGAATTGAGTTTTACCTTTGAGATTCAACTTTTATCGGATTTAATACTTTAATGGATTTGAGAGCACTTGATGTATGTCTTGGCAGTCAACTCGCGGATTCCCGAGGTGACATTGGGGTAATCTATGCATAGTGGTTGATGCACGTTTTTGTCCTTGTTTCTCCAGTAGAAATCTTGGGGCACTCTTCGAGGTTCTTTGTGTTGGATTGAGTATTATGAATCTGAAATTGTTTGATGCATATCGTATAATCAACTCACGGATACTCATCGGTGACATTGGAGTATCTAGGTGACATTAGAGTTGGTTGATGTGTATCAACTCTAGGGCTGTGACACTTATTGGGATAGCTCAAAATATTGATCGGAAAGAATAACTTTGATGTGGTTTCGTACCCTACAAACAATTTCTTCTTATGTTCTCTGCTAGATAAGAACTTTGGAGTGATTCTTCATCGCACGTTGGGGGATGGTTATATGATCCAATTATATTAGCATTGTTGAGAGATTGCACTAGTGAAAGTATGAACCCTAGGCCTCATTTTCAAGCATTGCAATACCGTTTGTGCTCACTTTTATTACTTGCTACCTTGCTTTTTTTTATTGTTCCTATTACAAAAATCAATATCTACTATCATTACTACACTTGTATCACCATCTCTTCGCCGAACTAGTGCACCTATACAATTTACCATTGTAGTTGGTGTGTTGGGGACACAAGAGACTCTTTGTTATTTGGTTGTAGGGTTGTTTGAGAGAGACCATCTTCATCCTACGCCTCCCACGGATTGATAAACCTTAGGTCATCCACTTGAGGGAAATTTCTACTGTCCTAAAAAAACTCTGTGCTTGGAGGGCCAACACGAGTCTACAAGAATAAAGTTGCGTAGAAGACATCAACCACAATTACTCTTGGTTGCTGAAGACTTTGCTTGGTGATGACAACCACTCTTCGACACACAAGCCGACACCTTTCTGTTTAGAGAGTGTGCAACTGTCAAGAGTAATAGGTACAAGAACCCTAACTCACATCTATTGTGATGCTCAACCACTGTCTAAGTTCCAGCTCCTGATTTTTCTCTCAGTGGATCTTAAACTTAAATCTCTTGAGAGGGATGCTCAACAATCTTCTGAGAATCTCAAGCGAAGCAGCCAACGGACAACGTTGGAGTGGGATGGCTATTTATAGCCGCAGCCTTCCTTGAAGGGAAACGACCAAATTGGACACTCGATCCAACCAATGACCGAAAGACACGTTTCCAATTGTCAGATTTTGAGCACAACGGCAACATTCTCTGTGGCACAAGTAATGCTAACTCATAGGTCCAAAAGATAGCTCCTATAACAATGAAGAACATCGTCTTCAAAGCGCAAACAAATTTCTCTTAGTCTTTCATAGGTTTTGACTGAGCATCACAGTGGACCTAAGCTTCGAGGACCAATACTCCTTTTAATTGTACGGTGGTCCTATGTGTCAAATAAGAGAGAGAGAGAGAGAGAGAGAAGAACAACGAAATGAATGCTACATCTTCGCTTCGCCTTCAATCTTCTCGACTGCAGGCATTCTTCCTCAGACATACCAAATGCAGATAGTCTTCGGTGAACTACTTCTAACTTCAAGACCGAATATGGCATTCTCCTGGGACCTGCATGGACTATTTCTCTCTGTGTACACTAGCAAACAAATCAGTACATGCCTGTTTCGGGCAACAATCTTCAAAACACAAGGGGACAAGATATTGCACCAACAAAACCCCTTGCTTCCTCCCCCCCCCCCTCCAATTTGTCACCGCCTAGACCCGCAAGCCACCTGTGAAACATGCTCTAGTCACCAGATCCTCATCCTCTCCCCCAACATCGCTGCCTCGGGGAGCTCGATGAGCATATTGCTGCCGAGAGGCAAATAGCTGCTGTAGTGCGGATGTGTCCATGGTCGCCTCCATGCGTGCCGACCCAAAGGTCCTGCAAGACCACCTCCCCGTTTGAGGCCGGCGCAAGCGAGGAGTACCTAGCACGGTTGAAAGCGTCGAACAGACGTGGTCATGCACTTTTACATCTTACTAGGGAGGGCTACAACATTGAGCTCGTCGACGACGATATGTTGGAGCATGCTATTGAACATTTAGAGTGTGTGCACTCCGATAGAGCTCTCAACAATTTTATTAATTAGACCATGGCAATTTTCTGAGTTAGAATATGGGGTCAAGCTTGTTCATCCAATTGTTTGGCAACACATGGCAAATTATATTACTGGGAACATTATGTGGATCATGGTAATTTTATTTATTTCGATCATGGCATATTATGTCGTTCATGGCAATTATCTACGTGTGATTTTAACGTTATAACAAAGAAAATATACAACATGGTCATTTTATTATTAAGACCACGACTATTTTATTTTTAGTGGGATGACATTGTTCTCATTTCCACAAGGGACACATTTGTTTTTCTTCACTACATTTTCAATTTTTTGCATCACCATCAGTGAAATATATAAATAAATTGTTGCCATGCAACCTAAATTATATAACCATGGCAAACTTTAAATTGCATTTTGTATAATGTCATGGTAAATCCTTGTACTTTTATACATTTTTTTATTTCAACATTTTTGCCATGGTAAATTATTTGAACATCTTTGGCATGGTAAATACTCATGTGATAATTAAATACAAACCTTTACCTTTTTCTAAAACTCTCGCTTTTTGATTTTGAGGAATTGAAAGTTATCCCATTTTTAGCAATGTAATCAGTAGAAACCTTTTTCAAATTTCCCATATTATCTAAGAGATGGGAAATTTGTTGTTTATAAGTTGGTCATCTATACATCATTCGCATTATTTTTCTCATGGCTAATGTGTGCATTTTTTCCTATAACTTTTTTCTTATTCATTTTTTGTTGCAAAAAGCATTTAAAAAGGCCTAGCCTTTTTCTCCCACGCACTTTCCTTTTTTTTCTAGGCTACATTACATTTGCGCGCTCGGCCAACTAACCGTTTCCTTCCCTCACTCGCTCGGCTCCTTGTTAGCGTTTTATTTATTTTCTCTTGCAAGCACGTGTTGTGAAAAAAGTTCATGAATTTTAAAAAGAATGTTCCCAAATTTGGAAAAGTTCATGAATGTCAAAAAATTCACAATTTGTAAAAAGTTTGCCAATTTGAAAAGTTCACAAATTTAAAAATGTTCACACACACATTGAAAAAGTCCACGAATTTTGAAAAATGTTTGTGAACTTCTAAAATAGTTCATGAATTTCGAAAAAGTTCAAGAATTTGAAAAAAGTTTAAGATTGTTTTAAAAAAGTGTAAAGATTTGGAAAAAGTTCGTGAATAAAAAAATCACTAAAAAAGTTGGTAAAAGTGATAAAGTTCAGGGATTTGAAAAAACTTCATGAATTACAGTTCACTAAAAAAAGTTAGTAGAACTGGAAAAATTCATGGATTTGAAAAAAGATCATGAAACTTAAAAAGTGCAGAATTTGAGAAAAGTTCATGAATTTGTAAACACTTTTCGAATTTTTAAATAGTTTCCAAAACCGGTCTGGACAGCTTCAAGAAGCATCCTAAACCCGGACGAAACTTCCCGCTCCCTGGGTTACATGGGCCGGCCCGTTCGAATCGAGTGCGTGCGCCCGTTTGCACAACGTACTAAAACCGGCACATTTTGCTAAAAAAAACTAAAACCGGCACCTAAGGAGCCATATAGGAGTTGGCTCTATTTTGCCGACAGCGTGATGTCTCGCCTCTAGCGAGGCCTAGCGTGCTCTCACGTAAGGCAAACCCCTAAATGGGGCGACACGATCGTGTGGGAGACCTCGTCCTTGTTTATCCTTTTTTGTTGTCCCTTTACTGAAGTCTTTGCAGTATTTCTCAAGCAGAGATTGTTACCCGCGAAGAAGGTGTTTACAAGAGATTTCATTGTAATGCTTGGTCATAGGAGTTACTTTGTATTTTCTTTAATCTTAAATCCAAATCAGTGTACCTGTAATCCAAATCCATATAGGAGTTCCAGGTGTTTCTCACAAAAATAAAACAAAATATTTTTTGCTGTTTTTTCATGTTTTTTTGTTTTTTCTTTCTTTTGCACTTCCAGATATTCTTAATAAATATTTTAGAAAAAACACTTTAAATAAAAAAAATGAAAAAAATGTTAACCAGGCATTTTAAAAATGTTAATTGTGTATAAAAGAAATTGTTTCTCATTTACATCGAAAGTGCATACAAAAAGAATCCAATATGAGTGTAAAAAGATGATCACGTATATAATAAAATTGTAAACAAGTAATATAAAAATGTTAATTAAGTATTTGGAAAATGCTAAATTTGTATAAAAAAATGTTGACCATGTAATAAAAAAATGTCAAACTTGCATTTGGAAAATGTTAATCAAGCATTTGAAAATGTGAAATGTGTATCGAAAAAAGTTGTTGACCATGTATTAAAAAACGCAAATCTTGTATTTGAAAAATGTTAATCAAGAATTTAAATAAATTAAAATATATGAAGAATTGTTTTGATCATGTATTCAAAATGTGTTAATCAAGCATTTTGAGAAATGTTAAATGTGAATAAAGAAAATATTCTCATGGATACCAAACATGTTTGATATAAAAATGTTAATTATTTATTTCCAAAATGCTAACCTGTATATGAAAAAGGTTCATCATTGTACAGAAAAAATGTACAATCTGGATGAAAAAAGAAGCATAAAAATATATGTTTTATAAAAATATTAATAATGTATTTGAAAAAAATTAAATATGTATAAATAAAATGTTCCTGATGTATACCAAAAATACACAATGTTTATGGAAAAATTAGGCCTAAAAATTATATGTTTAAAAACATGTTAATCATGTATTTCTGAAAATGTTCAATGTGTACATAAAAAATACTCCATATGTATGAAAAAATCTAAAATATGTATGGATAAAGTAAAAATATAAACTAAATTTCAAAAAAAATTAATGATCTATTTAGAAACTGCTAAACATGTAATACAAAAAATGTTCCTGGTTATATGAAAATTGCACAGATAAAAATTTAGAAAATCATTAAAAACTGGAAACGTATAACAAAGAAATGAAGAAAAACAAAGAAAAAAAGCAAAAAAAAACTAGTGAAACCCAGGAAAGAAATTTAGAATATAAAAAAACAGTTAAAACCATGAAAGAAATGAAGAAAACCATAAAGATAGAAAAAACCAAAGAAAAAAAGGAAAAGAAAAAATCCGTGAAAA
>NC_057811.1:306304804-306306072 GCF_018294505.1 Triticum aestivum | reverse complement strand
AAACACATTGTAAAAATAGAAGGAAAGAAAAAAAAAAAGAAAAAACTAGAAGAAAACCAGACCGAACCAAGTGTAGCTAACACTTCCAATAGAACGAGCCTCACAAATGAACGAGCGAACGAGCGAGCGGATAGGGAGGACATGAACTGGGCCGGTCCGGTTATATTGCAACGCAAAAATTGCTTCTGGGAGCGTGCTATTGAACTCGCTATAAGCGAGATGTAGAGTACGTGCTATTTGGCGCGCTAGGTGCTGGTGAGCGAGCCAGAGGAGAGCCCCTATTCGACGCTTCAGCCACCAGGGAGGGGAGCTCCTACTCCGCGCCTTCAGCGCCATCTAACCAACTGGCGCTCGCAGCAGTGCCGACGATTCGAATCACACCTTTGCTTTCTGAACCCGCTCGGCTAACCACTAGAGCTGCTTGGTACTTGTGGTCAGTAGTACCTCGATAGTAATTAAGGACAATATGGGTTACGCGGTTCCAAAAATGAAAGTCCACAGATTAAAAAAATGTTTGCGATTTTTTTTCCAAAAAAGAAAAGGCTCACGTATTAAAAACAGTTCACAAATAATGAAAAATGTTCATGAAATTTCAAAAAGATCACTAATTTTAGAAAATTTCATGAGATTGAAAAAAGTTCACAGATTTGGAAAAGTTCACGTGAAACAAAAAAGTTCAAGAAAATATAATAAAGTTCACTAATTTGAGAAAAAGGTTCATGAATTTGAAAACAATTCCATCAATGTTTTAAAAAGTTCATCATTTTTGAGAAAATTTCATCGAATTTGAAAAAAAAAGTTCATTGGATTTGAAAAAAGTTCGTCAAATTTGGAAAATTCAAAAAAGTTCATCAGATTTGAAAAAAGTTC
Organism: Triticum aestivum; assembly: GCF_018294505.1. Taxonomy (NCBI): domain Eukaryota; kingdom Viridiplantae; phylum Streptophyta; class Magnoliopsida; order Poales; family Poaceae; genus Triticum; species Triticum aestivum. The sequence continues at coordinate 306,305,202 of NC_057811.1, read as the reverse complement.
GTCGAATTTGGAAAAAGTTCATTGATTTTGGAAAAAGTTCATCGATTTGGGAAAAAGTACATCAAATTTGAAAAAAGTTCATCGGATTTAAAAAAAGTTCACCCAATTTAATAGAAGTTCATCGAATTTGAAAATAAGTTCATCGATTCTGAAAAAAGTTAATCAATTTTAAAAAAAAACTGCGCACTAAAGAAAACAAAGAAAGATGAGAAAAAAGAATAAGAAAATAGTAACCAAACTGAAGAACGAAGTACAAAAGAGAAAAATGAACTAACTATTCACTTGCGGGCCGATGTTCTGGCGGCTATAACAAGGGGGGCGATTGTTCGAATCCCCGTAGCCGCACACTTTTTGCGTTCCAAAAACAGGAAAAGGGGACGAAACAGGCCGACCCGATT
>NC_057811.1:306214106-306304470 GCF_018294505.1 Triticum aestivum | reverse complement strand
ACAAATTTCCCCCTCAACTTTGAAACCAGATCAATCAGCCCCTCAAATCGCTAAAACAGAACAATTACCCCCTAAGGTGGTTTCAGACTTGATTTTGAGTGGTTTTGACCCATACCCTATATTTCTCTCGGTTGACCGTGCACTTTGTCACATAACAGTTGGGCGGAGATGCCCGCTTCAGTGCGCCCAGCACGCCTCCGTGGTCGTCACGCTCGCCGCTCTTCGTCTTCTGGGTCTCCACCAGGCTGCCGCTTAAGTACTCTCGCTCGATGCCTATGGCAACGCCGGCGCTCCCCGAGAAGCCATCCGCCGTCGTGCTGCTGCTCAGGTCCGACGCGGGGGACTGCTTTATGTTCCTCGCACTGTCCGGACCAGCGTCCCGCTTGGCCGCCGCAGGAGATGAGCTGCATCAGCACCGCCGAAGCGCGCATCCGGCCGCCCACAATCACGCCCTGCTGCACTAGGCCCACGTTCTCTTCCTCCCGGCGAGCGGTGAAGGTGTTTGAGGCGGCGGCCATGCGGGCGTCTTTCCCGATGAGTGTCTCCAGCGTGTTGGGGGCTCGGGGCTGCTAGACGACGACGGCCGTGAGATTTCATCGGCTCCAAGCTCACTCGTAGGCTGCTGCGGCAGAGACAACTTGGGGCCTTGGTGCAAGCCGCGTTTCTCGCCGGTCTGCGCGGCCGCGTCCGCCCCAGCGCCGCTGGCTGTGGCATCCACCCGGTACTGGCCGAGGTCGAAGGCGCTCCAGTTCTTGCCGGCCATGGGCCTTGCTAATGTCCGTTGTGGGCATCTTCTTCTCGTTCCCGGCCTAGCAGCTGGAGGTGAGGACGAAGATGAGCCGGCGAAGGCGTCACATGGGTAGGCTGGCTCGGGGAGGAGGAGGAGCAGCTCGGAGCCCTTGAGCAGGTACTCGGCGCTAGCGGGGTGCACAGGGGTCGTCGACGGTGAGGTCGTTCCAGACGTAGCTGGTCTTGTAAGTCTGCTTGGAGGACCGAGTTAATTGCAAAGAACTGCCATACTTATCGTAACAAACCAGTATCATTAGTCACATATTATGCAATTGAGTATCAACTCTAAGCCTAAGCATTGCAAAACGGTCTGACAACCGTATAAGCATGTATTTACCATGTATTTGACCGAGCGGGCCCACGTGTCAGGTGACACGGTGGGCGTACCCGCGCGCGCCGCCCCGCTGACTCAGGCCCACCCAGCTCGGTCATTGTATTTGGCTCAGCTCGGTCAGGTCGAAGGCAGCCGCCGCACTCTGTCCCTCTCCTCTGTTCGCCCCCTCGCCCTCGTCTCTCTCTCTCCCATCCGCTGCCGCTCGCCGTGCCAGCCACAGCGCCCGCTGCCGCCACCGCGCCATGGTCTTCGAGGATGAGAGCAGCGACGACTGCTCCAGCCTGCAATACATCACCTCCTTCGACGACGATCAGGTCAGTGGTAGAGTTGTAACACCCTGGATTTTGCCATTTTCTTTTTCTGATGATTTTCTTGGATTTCTTGATTTGGTTTGCTTTTCTGTGACTATGTAGTTCTGAAACTTGGGAAGAATCATGTCTTCCTAGGTTTTATAGTGGCTTGCTATCCTCATCATTATCCCAAGATCATGTCATTTTCATCCTTGACCTAATCCAATATTCTTTTTTCTTGAGAATATTCCTTTAATAGAAAAGGAATAACCCTTTAAACCCTAGGTTGTGAAGCAACATATATTTCTGTCACTCCCAAAACTCTCAAATAATTCTCATAAATTGTTTGGGTCATATCTTGCTCAAATATGGCAAAATATTTCATTGCCATGTTCATAAATCATCCTCCAATAATTCTTTTCCTATTCTGCCCTAAATGGCACTTTGCAAAGCAAGTGCTATTTATCTTTGCTTGATTTTCTCCAAACTTTTTGGACATATTTTCATGTCCATATAATTGCGTTATGCCAAAATTCAACTCAATTTGCCTAGTAAATATTCCTGAGCAATGTTTTCAAAGTTCTGAGGGAAGCCTATGAAGGAAGTACAAGCTAGGCATATCCAAATGAGTTGAAATTTTGCAAGGACCTTCATATGATCAAATCATCACTCTCCACAAAATTTGAGCTCATGTAACTCATCTATGTGAGCCCATCTCCAAATCTTAATTTCTTGTCAGATTTCCAGTTTGTGAAGCAACCATATTTTATATTGCTTCATTTAAGATGAAAATTTACCAGGACATTCTCCTATCCATATCAACTCTCACCACTTAATTTTGGTTCATTTCATTAATCTATTTGCCCTGTGAAATTTTTCCAAGTTTCTGTCCAGAGAGATGCTATATGAAGCAAGTGCTAGTTTGGCTAATCCAAATGGCATGAAACTTTTTGAGCATCTTCATATCTTCAAATCATTGGGCCATGCCCAATTTCAGCTCAACTTGCCTCTTCATGTGAGTGCTACTTGTCATCTCTTATTCTGACCAATAGGGCCCTCTCTACAGCAAGTACCCTCTAAACTCTTCCTCTTAAGCTAATGTTTGGTGATCAACATCATCTTAGTATGTGATCATCACCAGACAAATCCTTTCCTTCGTTCCCAAGCTGGTGTCCCCACTGCAGAGCACAAACACTTGGCTGTTGGTCTGCTCTGGGGCCATCTACAAATCTCTTCTTGGCTGTTGGTCGAATTATTTCTTCATTTAGACTAAGGGCAGTATGGACTATCTTCTGGACATGGTCGGTCCGGCCAAAACGAGCCATTTGCACCAGTGCATGCGGTGGTCACGCTTGCGTCATTGCAAACTCGTGCTCTGGCTCGTTCCGGCCGTTGTTCCCGTCGTCTCCCTCCTCGTCTCGACCTCCATTCGTGTCTAGTAGCTGCCCTGTGAGCTCCTGCGTCGTCCTGTGCCTCTGCCCCTTCCTGGTTCGCCAGTAATACGCCGCTAGCGCCATGCCCATGCCACGTCCAGCCGCTGTCCTCCATTAGAGCTTGGCTTGAGCTCGTCCGTGAGCTCTAGAACGCTCCTCCTCGGCTATATATAGCTGCCCCGAGGTCCTTCACACCTCACTCACTCCTCTCGCGCCTCTCTAGTCCACCGTAGTGCCTCTCATCACCGTTTCTTCTTCGGTCCACCTCGGCCATCAACGGAGTTTTCTCCTCCCCGGCCACCACGAGCCTCCTCTCACCTTCCCTTCACCTCCACCATGTTCCCCTCCTTCCGGCGAGCCGCCCCCACCCCTCTCTCCTCGCCGGAGTTGCCCGTAGTGCCGAGCTCCACCCCCGCCCGTAGCTCACTGTCCTCCTCCTGGCGCCGCCCCTCCCCTCCACCCCACTCCTCCACGGCGGCTGTTTCTCCCCTGAACGGAGGCGCCTCGGCCTCCTGCACCCGCCGGTGGTCGCCGCTTGGCCGGAGGCCACCTGAGCCGGCCGGCCCCTTGGCCGCTTCCTCCCCTGTCCCCTGCTCTGTTCCACGAGGGAACAGAGGCACGGGAGGAGGAAGACGACGACATGGTCGACCCCCCTGCCGCTGGACCCCACGCGCCAGTGTCACACCCCTCCATCCCACGTGGCAAGTGGAAACGTCTTCTCGTGAGTACGTTTTCCTTTGAGGAAAGCGTATCACTTTCCTTCGTTGGCTATTATGCGTTTTCTCTTTAAGAAAACATACTTTCCTCTACTGCGGCCAGGAATGTGCTTTCTCTGTTCCGAAAGCTTATTTTCTGAAATCCGTTTCTGTCTTATCCACTCAACGACCCGTTGGTGATGAAAATATTCACAGATTAGTCCCTGATCTTCATCACCTCATAACTCCGCAACCGTAACTCCGATCGAGGTGAAACGAATGCCCACTTCTTTGTATCGTCGAGATCTTTCTGTTGGAAACATTTTCACTAGGTGGTCTCACAGTGAAAATGACCATTATGCCCTTGCCTCTAATCAGCCCACTCCGAGAGAGAACCGTCCGGCGTTTCATTTCGCGGCTTCACCGCATTTCTTCCCGGAGTCTCCGTCACCCCCAGGCAAGCCACAACAGCCACTTGCATGATATACATGTAGTAGCCATGGTTTCTACTTGAATATTTAATAAAATTTTGCCCGCTATATTCCTGCTTGTTTGCTACTACTGTCGTTGTTTCGGTTTTACTGGGTGGATTCGTGTCCACCTTCATGCTATGTTTCGATGCAACTGGTAATCTTGTACTACTTGCTAGTATCATGTTCATATGTCATGCTTGGTAGTAGTAGTACATTCTGTTAGTAGTGATGTTCGTTCTGGTGCATGCTTATGGTCTGTTATCTAGTACCGTTGCTATGCATGTTCCGTTGCATCTAGTTGGTTACATGTTTGCTTGGTAGTATTCTTGTCATATTCTTGCATGGTATTTCTTTATGATGTTAGTGGCATCATGTTATTTTAATATGGCTCAGCTTCTTGCATTCAAGTTTAACAGGATAATAATCAAACTTGAACAACTGTTGGCTGAGTCATTGCTACCTCTTGAGCTTGCGTTGGTTTTTCCCTTGAAGAGGAAAGGGTGATGCAGCAAAGTAGAGTAAGTATTTCCCTCAGCTTTTGAGAACCAAGGTATCAATCCAGTAGGAGACGACACGCAAGCCACCGAATACCTGCACAAACAAACACCAACTTGCACCCAACGCGATAAAGGGGTTGTCAATCCCTTCACGGTTATTTGCAACGTGAGATCTGATAGAGATGGATAAACGGTAAAGTAATATTTTGGTATTTTTGGTTTATGGAACGGAAAGTAAAAAATTGTAAAGAAAGTAAATAGGAAACTGAAATTGTAGATCGGAAACTTATATGATGGAAAATAGCCCCGGGGGCCATAGGTTTCACTAGAGGCTTCTCTCAAGATAGAAATTATTACGGTGGGTGAACAAATTACTACCAAGCAATTGGTAGAAAAGCGCAAAGTTATGACGATATCTAAGGCAATGATCATGAATATAGGCATCACGTCCATGTCAAGTAGACCGAAACGATTCTGCATCTACTACTATTACTCCACACATCGACCGCTATCCAGCATGCATCTAGAGTATTGAGTTCATAAAGAACGGAGTAACTCCTTAAGCAAGATGACATGATGTAGAGGAATTAACTCAAGCATCATGATGAAAACCCCATCTTTTTATCCTCGATGGCAACAATACAATACGTGTCGGTTCCCCTTCTGTCACTAGGATCGAGCACCGCAAGATTGAACCCAAAGCTAAGCACTTCTCCCATTGCAACAAAAACCAATCTAGTTGGCCAAACCAAATCGATAGTTCGAAGAGACTTGCAAAGATATCAAATCATGCATATAAGAATTCAGAGAAGATTCAAATAATATTCATAGATAAGCTGATCATAATACAAAATTCATCGGATCTCGGCAAACACAACGCAAAAGAGTATTACATCGAATAGATCTCCAAGAAGATCGAGGAGAACTTTGTATTGAGAATCAAAGAGAGAGAAGAAGCCATCTAGCTACTAGCTATGGACCCGTAGGTCTGTGGTAAACTACTCACGCTTCATCGGAGAGGCAATGGTGTTGATGTAGAAGCCCTCCGTGATCAAATCCCCCTCCGGCAGGATGACGAAAAAAGCCCCAAGATGGGATCTCACGGGTATAGAAGGTTGCGGCGGTGGAAAAGTGGTTTCGTGGCTCCCCTAGAAGTTTTTGGGATATTTGAGAATATATAGGAGGAAGATCTAGGTCAGGGGGTCACCGAGGGGACCACAAGGTCGGGGGGCGCGCCCTACCCCCATGGGCGTGCCCTCCACCCTTGTGGCCGCCTCGTGGCTCTTCTGACTTGCACTCCAAGTCTTTTGGATATCTTCTGGTCCAAGAAAAATCATCGCGAAAGTTTTATTCCGTTTGGACTCCGTTTGGTATTCCTTTTCTGAGAAACTCTAAAACAAGGAAAAAACAGGAACTCGCACTGGGCTCTAGGTTAATAGGTTAGTTCCAAAAATCATATAAAATAGCATATTAATGCATATAAAACATCCAAAACAGATAATATAATTGCATGGAACAATAAAAAATTATAGATACGTTGGAGACGTATCAAGCATCCCCAAGCTTAATTCCTGCTCGTCCTTGAGTAGGTAAATGATAAAAACAGAATTTTTGATGTGGAATGCTGCCTAACATATTTATTCATGTAATTCTCTTTATTGTGGCATGAATGTTCAGATCCGTATGATTCAAAACAAAAGTTTAATATTGACATAAAAACAATAATACTTCAAGCATACTAACAAAATAATTATGTCTTCTCAGAATAACATGGCCAAAGAAAGCTTATCCCTACAAAATCATATAGTTTGGCTATGCTCCGTCGTCATCACACAAAATATTTAAATCATGCACAACCCCGATGACAAGCCAAGCAATTGTTTCATACTTTTGATGTTCTCAAACTTTTTCAACTTTCATGCAATACATGAGCTTGAGCCATGGACATAGCACTATAGGTGGAATAGATGGTGGTTGTGGAGAAGACAAAAAGAGGGAGACAGTCTCACATCAACTAGGCGTATCAACGGGCTATGAAGATGCCCATTAATAGATATCAATGTGAGTGAGTAGGGATTGCCATGCAACGGATGCACTAGAGCTATTAGTTTATGAAAGCTCAAAACGAAAACTAAGTGGGTGTGCATCCAACTCGCTTGCTCACGAAGACCTAGGGCAATTTGAGGAAGCCCATCATTGGAATATACAAGCCAAGTTCTATAATGAAAAATCCCCACTAGTATATGAAAGTGATATCATAGGATACTCTCTATCATGAAGATCATGGTGCTACTTTGAAGCACAAGTGTGGTAAAAGGATAGTAGCATTGCCGCTTCTCTCTTTCCTCTCTTTTTTTTATTTGGGACTTCTCTTATTTTTTTGGCCTCCTTTTTTTCGTCCGGAGTCTCATCCTGACTTGTGGGGAAATCATAGTCTCCATCATCCTTTCCTCACATGGGACAATGCAGACCATCACACTTTTATTTGCTTACAACTCAAAAATTACAACTCGATACTTAGAACAAAATATGACTCTATATGAATGCCTCCGGTGGTGTACCGTGATGTGCAATGAATCAAGAGTGACATGTACAAAAAATGATGAACGGTGGCTTAGCCACAAATACGATGTCAACTACATGATCATGCAAAGCAATATGACAATGATGATGCGAGTCATAATAAACGGAACGGTGGAAAGTTGCATGGCAATATATCTCGGAATGGCTATGGAAATGCCATAATAGGTAGGTATAGTGGCAGTTTTGAGGAAGGATATGTGGTGGGTTTATGGTACCGGCGAAAGTTGCGCGGTACAAGAGAGGCTAGCAATGGCGGAAAGGTGAGAGTGGGTATAATCCATGGACTCAACATTAGTTATAAAGAACTCACATACTTATTGCAAAAATCTATTAGTCATCAAAACAAAGTACTACGTGCATGATCCTAGGGGGATAGATTGGTAGGAAAAGACCATCGCTCATCCCTGAGCGCCACTCATAAGGAAGACAATCAATAAATGAATCATGCTCCGACTTCATTACATAACGGTTCATGATACGTCTCCAACGTATCTATAATTTTTTATTGTTCCATGCTATATTATATTCTGTTTTGGATGTTTAATGGGCTTTATTATACACTTTTATATTATTTTTGGGACTAACCTATTAACCGGAGGCCCGGCCCAAATTGCTGTTTTTTTGCCTATTTCAGTGCTTCGCAGAAAAAAGATATCAAACGGAGTCCAAACGGAATGAAACCTTCGGGAACGTGATTTTCGGAACGAACGTGATCCAGAGGACTTGGAGTCTACCCAAAGCAATCAACGAGGAGAGCACGAGGGAGGGGGTGCGCCTACCCCCCCCCCCCCAGGCGCGCCCTCCACCCTCGTGGGTCCCATCTTGCTCCACCGACGTACTTCTTCCTCCTATATATACCTACGTACCCCTAAACTATCAGATACAGAGCCAAAAACCTAATTCCACCGCCGCAACCTTCTGTACCCGTGAGATCCCATCTTGGGGCCTTTTCCGGCGCTCCGCCGGAGGGGGCATTGATCACGGAGGGCTTCTACATCAACACCATAGCCTCTCCGATGATGTGTGAGTAGTTTACCTTAGACCTTCGGGTCCATAGTTATTAGCTAGATGACTTCTTCTCTCTCTTTGGATCTCAATACAAAGTTCTCCTCGATCTTCTTGATCTATTCGATGTAATCTTCTTTTGCGGTTTGTTTGTCGAGATGCGATGAATTGTGGGTTTATGATCAAGATTATCTATGAACAATATTTGAATCTCCTCTGAATTCTTTTATGTATGATTGGTTATCTTTGCAAGTCTCTTCGAATTATCAGTTTGGTTTGGCCTACTAGATTGATCTTTCTTGCAATAGGAGAAGTGCTTAGCTTTGGGTTCAATCTTGCGGTGCTCGATCCCTGTGACAGAAAGGGAAACGACGCGTATTGTATTGTTGCCATCGAGGATAAAAAGATGGGGTTTATATCATATTGCATGAGTTTATCCCTCTACATCATGTCATCTTACTTAAAGCATTACTCTGTTCTTATGAACTTAATACTCTAGATGCATGCTGGATAGCGGTCGATGTGTGGAGTAATAGTAGTAGATGCAGAATCGTTTCAGTCTACTTGTCGCGGACGTGATGCCTATATACATGATCATACCTAGATATTCTCATAACTATGCTCAATTCTATCAATTGCTCGACAGTAATTCGTTTACCCACCGTAATACTTATGCTATCTTGAGAGAAGCCACTAGTGAAACCTATGGCCCCCGGGTCTATTTTCCATCATATTAATCTTCCAACACTTAGTTATTTTTATTGCCTTTTATTTTACTTGGCATCTTTATTTCTCTTTATCATAAAAATACCAAAAATATTATCTTATCATATCTATCAGATCTCACTCTCGTAAGTGACCGTTGAGGGATTGACAACCCCTTTATCGCATTGGTTGCGAGGTTCTTATTTGTTTGTGTAGGTGTGAGGGACTCGTGCGTGATCTCCTACTGGATTGATACCTTGGTTCTCAAAAACTGAGGGAAATACTTACGCTACTTTACTGCATCACCCTTTCCTCTTCAAGTGAAAACCAACGCAGTGCTCAAGAGGTAGCAAGAAGGATTTTTGGCGCCGTTCCCGGGGAGATTCAAGTCAAGTCAAGTCAAGGCATACCAAGTACCCATCACAAACTCTTATCCCTCGCATTACATTATTTGCAATTTGCCTCTCGTTTTCCTCCCCCCCACCTCACCCTTGCCATTTTATTCGCCTTCTTCCCATATGCCTTTCTGTTTGTGTTTCCACGTGCCTTCTATTTGCTTGCATCTTTGCTTGCTAAAAATCTATTGATATGGATCCACTTAAAGTGTTCTACTTGGATCATCTTCGATCCTTATGCTCTCGTGCTAAAACCCCAACTAGCCTAGTTGATGGGAAATCTTTAGATGAGCATGCTCATTTTGTGCGTCACCGTTTGTCTGAAAAAGGGAGACTCTTATGGAATCAAATAAACAAATTGTTGTGTTATGCTTGGAATCTTTGTGAAATTTGTGATATTACTTGTTGCTCTAAGAACCCTAAAAAACACCTTCCCTACCTATATGAGTTCAATGAAAATTAAATCTTATCTTCTTATGCAAAGGGTGTTTATAGCTACTATGATATCGAACCAATTGAAGAATTTGTTGCCTTTAAGGGTTCTTATGAAGTTGCTTCTTTGATTGAAAAGTATGATACTACTCTTTATCAATCTGAAAATTGTGACATACTTGAATATTGCTATAAAAACTATGCTCATAATGTCTATGTCAAAGAATTTATTGAAAGAATGACTGTTCTTCTAAAGAAAATAATGATATGCATGAATCTATAGATAATTATGATTCCGATGATTTGATTGAAATATCCCTTGATGAACATGATGCTTGCTATCCTTGTGGCCATGATGCCAATATTTATGAAGATGAATTTGCTATAGTTCCTTACGTTAAACATGAGATCGTTGCTATTGCACCCATACTTGGTAGTTCCTTCGATGAAAAGCATGATTGCAATAATTTTTCTATAAATTTTCTTGAAGTCAATTGTGCTAATATTATGCAAAACCCCAAGCTTGGGGATGCTAGTTTTGCTATGTCTGCTACTTTTGGTATGATCATGATTGGGGTGATTCTTCTTATGATCTTGAAAATTTATTTAAGCACCATGATGAATATGAGATTGATAATAGTGTTTGCAATAATATTGAGAGTGGGTTTGGAAGAGTGTCAACTTTAGATCCCACATATTTGGATTTTGATCAATCTTATGAAATTTTTGATAAAAGTGGGTTTGGAGAGGTCATGACTTTAGTTAATGTTAATCCCACTATTTTGGAAGAGTGTCAACTTTGCATGCATGTGGATCGTGTTGAGAATATGTTATGTGATAGCTATATTGTTGAATTTGCTTATGATCCCACACGTAATTATTATGAGAGAGGAAAATATGGTTGTAGAAATTTTCATGTTACAAAATAACCTCTCGTTATGTTGAGATTGCCATTGTTTCTTTCTTCTTCCTTGCATATGCTAGTTTTTTCTTGCCTTGATAATTTTTATTTTCCTATAAGATGCCTATGCATAGGAATTATGTTAGACTTAGATGTGTTTGTCACATGTTTCATGATGCTCTCTTTGTGTTTCAATTATTATCTTTCGTGTGAGCATCGTTGAAATTTTATGCCTAGCTAGGGGCGTTAAACGATAGCGCTTGTTGGGAGGCAACCCAATTTTATTTTTGTTTCTTGCTTTTTGTTTCTGTTTAGTAATAAATAATTCATCTAGCCTCAGGTTAGATGTGGTTTTATTTTTTAATTAGTGTTTGTGCCAAGTAAAACCTATAGGATCTTCTTGGGTGATAATTATTTGATCTTGCTGAAAAAGACAGAAACTTTCTGCTCACAAAAACAATTGTTAAAAATCACCAGAAAGTGATAAAATACTGAGTCCAATTGCAGTAGATCAATACACAAATTAGTTAGGTCGTCCTAATTTGGAAGAATTTTTGAGTTACATAAAGTATACGTTTGATACATATTACTACAGACTGTTCTGTTTTTGACAGAGTCTGTTTTTCGTGTGTTGTTTGCTTATTTTGATGAATCTATGGCTAGTATCGGGGGGTATGAACCATAGAGAAGTTGGAATAAAGTAGGTTTAACACCAATATAAATAAAGAATGAGTTCATTACAGTACCTTAAAGTGGTGGTTGTTTTCTTATACTAACGGAGCTCATGAGATTTTCTGTTGAGTTTTGTGTTGTGAAGTTTTCAAGTTTTTGGGTAAAGATTTGATGGATTATGGAATAAGGAGTGGCAAGAGCCTAAGCTTGGGGATGCCCAAGGCACCCCAAGGTAAAATTCAAGGACAACCAAAAGCCTAAGCTTGGGGATGCCCCGGAAGGCATCCCCTCTTTCGTCTTCGTCTATTGGTAACTTTACTTGAGGCTATATTTTTATTCACCACATGATATGTGTTTTTCTTGGAGCGTCTTGTATGATTTGAGTCTTTACTTTTTAGTTTACCACAATCATCCTTGCTGTACACTCCTTTTGGAGAGACACGCATGAATCGGAATTTATTAGAATACTCTTTGTGCTTCACTTATATTTTTTGAGCTAGATCCCACATATTTGGATTTTGATCAATCTTATGAAATTTTTGATAAAAGTGGGTTTGGAGAGGTCATGACTTTAGTTAATGTTAATCCCACTATTTTGGAAGAGTGTCAACTTTGCATGCATGTGGATCGTGTTGAGAATATGTTATGTGATAGCTATATTGTTGAATTTGCTTATGATCCCACACGTAATTATTATGAGAGAGGAAAATATGGTTGTAGAAATTTTCATGTTACAAAATTACCTCTTGTTATGTTGAGATTGCTATTGTTTCTTTCCACTTCCTTGCATATGCTAGTTTTTGCTTGCTATGATAATTTGTTTGCCTATAAGATGCCTATGCATAGGAAGTATGTTAGACTTATATGTGTTTGTCACGTGTTTCATGATGCTCTCTTTGCGCTTCAATTCTTGTCTTTTATGTGAGCATCATCGAAATCTCAATGCCTAGCTAGGGGCGTTAAACGATAGCGCTTGTTGGGAGGAAACCCAATTTTATTTTAGTTTTTTTGCTTTTTTGCTTCTGTTTAGGAATAAATATTTGATCTAGCCTCTGGTTAGATTTGTTTTTATGTTGTAATTAGTATTTGTGCCAAGTTAAACCTATAGGATCTTCTTGGATGATAGTTATTTGATCTTGCTGAAAATTCCAGAAACTTTCTGTTCACGAAAAAATTGTTAAAAATCACCAGAATGTGGTAAAATACTGATTCCAATTGCAGTAGATCAATAAACAAATTATATAGGTCTTCCTATTTTGGTAGATTTTTTTTGAGTTCCAGAAGTTTGCATTAGTTACAGATTACTACAGACTGTTCTGTTTTTAACAGATTCTGTTTTTCGTGTGTTGTTTGCTTATTTTGATGAATCTATGGCTAATAAAATAGTTTATAAACCATAGAAAAGTTGGAATACAGTAGGTTTAACACCAATATAAATAAATAATTAGTTCATTACAGTACCTTGAAGTGGTATTTTGTTTTCTTTCGCTAACGGAGCTCACGAGATTTTCTGCTAAGTTTTGTGTTGTGAAGTTTTCAAGTTTTGGGTAAAAGATTTGATGGATTATGGAACAAGGAGTGGCAAGAGCCTAAGATTGGGGATGCCCATGGCACCCCAATATAATCTAAGGACACCAAAAAGCCAAAGCTTGGGGATGCCCCGGAAGGCATCCCGTCTTTTGTCTTCGTCCATCGGTAACTTTACTTGGAGCTTTATTTTTATTCACCAAATGATATGTGTTTTGCTTGGAGCGTCTTGTATGATTTGAGTCTTTGCTTTTTATTTTACCACAATCATCCTTTATGTACACACCTTTTGAGAGAGACACACATGATTTAGAACTTATTAGAATACTCTATGTGCTTCACTTATATCTTTTGAGCTATATAGTTTTTGCTCTAGTGCTTCACTTATATCTTTTAGAGCACGGTGGTGGATTTGTTTTATAGAAACTATTGTTCTCTCATGCTTCACTTATTTTATTTTGAGAGTCCTACAAAACAGCATGGTAATTTGCTTTAATTATGATAGGCATCCAAGATTAGTAAAAAAAATCTTATGAGTGAGTTGAATACTATGAGAAGTTTGATGCTTGATAATTGTTTTGAGATATGAAGATGGTGATATTAGAGTCATGATAGTTGAGTAGTTGTGGATTTGAGGAATACTTGTGTTAAAGTTTGTAATTCCCGCAGCATGCACGTATGGTGAACTGTTATGTGATGAAGTCGGAGCATGATTTTTTTATTGATTGTCTTCCTTATGAGTGGCGGTCGGGGACGAGCGATGGTCTTTTCCTACCAATCTATCCCCCTAGGAGCATGCGCGTAATACTTTGCTTTGATAACTTGTAGATTTTTGCAACAAGTATATAAGTTCTTTATGACTAATGTTGAGTCCATGGATTATACGCACTTTTCTTCCTTCCACCACTGCTAGCCTCTCTAATACCGCGCACTTTTCACCGGTATCATACACCCACCATATACCTTCCTCAAAACAGCCACCATACCTACCTATCATGGCATTTCCATAGCCATTCCATGTTGGGGAACGTAGTAATTTCAAAAAAATTCCTACGCACACACAGGATCATGGTGATGCATAGCAACGAGAGGGGAGAGTGTTGTCCACGTACCCTCGTAGACCGAAAGCGGAAGCGTTAGCACAACACGGTTGATGTAGTCGTACGTCTTCACGATCCGACTGATCAAGTACCGAACGCACGACACCTCCGAGTTCAGCACACGTTCAGCCCTATGACGTCCCTCGAACTCCGATCCAGCCGAGTGTTGAGGGAGAGTTTCGTCAGCACGACGGCGTGGTGACGATGATGATGTTCTACCAACGCAGGGCTTCGCCTAAGCACTGCTACAGTATTATCAAGGTGGACTATGGTGGAGGGGGGCACCACACACGGCTAAAAGATCAAACGATCAATTGTTGTGTCTCAAGGGTGCCCCCCTGCCCCCGTATATAAAGGAGTAAGGGGGAGAGGTGCGGCCGGCCAGGAGGGGCGTGCCAGGAGGAGTCCTACTCCCACCGGGAGTAGGACTCCCTCTCTTTTCCTTGTTGGACTAGGAGTGGAGGGGGAAAGAGGAGGGAGAGAGGAAGGAAAGGGGGGGCTCCGCCCCCCTCTCTTTGTCCTATTCGGACTAGGGGGGAGGGGCGCGCGGCCCTGCCCTGGCCGCCTCTCCTCTCTTCCACTAAGGCCCACTATGGCCCATTAAGCCCCCGGGAGGTTCCGGTAACCTCCCAGTACTCCGGTAAAATCCCGATTTCACCCGGAACACTTCCGATATCCAAACATAGGCTTCCAATATATCAATCTTCATGTATCGACCATTTCGAGACTCCTCGTCATGTCCGTGATCACATCCGAGACTCCGAACAACCTTCGGTACAACAAAACATATAAACTCATAATATAACTGTCATCGAAACTTTAAGCGTGCGGACCCTAGCTACGGGTTCGAGAACTATGTAGACATGACCGAGACATGTCTCTGGTCAATAACCAATAGCGGAACCTGGATGCTCATATTGGATCCCACATATTCTACGAAGATCTTTATCGGTCAGACCGCATAACAACATACGTTGTTCCCTTTGTCATCGGTATGTTACTTGCCCGAGATTCGATCGTCGGTATCTCAATACCTAGTTCAATCTCGTTACCGGCAAGTCTCTTTACTCGTTCCGTAATACATCATCCCTCAACAAACTCATTAGTTGCAATGCTTGCAAGGCTTAAGTGATGTGCATTACCGAGAGGGCCCAGAGATACCTCTCCGACAATCGGAGTGACAAATCCTAATCTCGAAATACGCCAACCCAACAAGTACCTTCGGAGACACCTGTAGAGCACCTTTATAATCACCCAGTTACGTTGTGACGTTTGGTAGCACACGAAGTGTTCCTCCGGTAAACGGGAGTTGCATAATCTCATAGTCATAGGAACATGTATAAGTCATGAAGAAAGCAATAGCAACATACTAAACGATCGAGTGCTAAGCTAACGGAATGGGTCAAGTCAATCACATCATTCTCCTAATGATGTGATCCCGTTAATCAAATGACAACCCATGTCAATGGCTAGGAAACTTAACCATCTTTGGTCAACGAGCTAGTCAAGTAGAGGCATACTAGTGACACTCTGTTTGTCTATGTATTCACACATGTATGATGTTTCCGGTTAATACAATTCTAGCATGAATAATAAACATTTATCATGATATAAGGAAATAAATAATAACTTTATTATTGCCTCTAGGGCATATTTCCTTCAGTCTCCCACTTGCACTAGAGTCAATAATCTGGATTACACGGTAATGATTCTAACACCCATGGAGCCTTGGTGTTGATCATGTTTTGCTCGTGGAAGAGGCTTAGTCAACGGGTCTGCAACATTCAGATCCGTATGTATCTTGCAAATTTCTATGTCTCCCACCTGGACTAAATCCTGGATGGAATTGAAGCGTCTCTTGATGTGCTTGGTTCTCTTGTGAAATCTGGATTCCTTCGCCAAGGCAATTGCACCAGTATTGTCACAAAAGATTTTCATTGGACCCGTTGCACTAGGTATGACACCTAGATCGGATATGAACTCCTTCATTTGCTGCTTCCGAAGCAGCTATGTATTCCGCTTCACACGTAGATCCCAACACGATGCTTTGTTTAGAACTGCACCAACTGACAACTCCACCGTTCAATGTAAACACGTATCCAGTTTGCGATTTAGAATCGTCCGGATCAGTGTCAAAGCTTGCATCAACGTAACCATTTACGATGAGCTCTTTGTCACCTCCATAAACGAGAAACATATCCTTAGTCCTTTTCAGGTATTTCAGGATGTTCTTGACTGCTGTCCAGTGATCCAATCCTGGATTACTTTGGTACCTCGCTGCTAGACTTATAGCAAGGCACACATCAGGTCTGGTACACAGCATTGCATACATGATAGAGCCTATGGCTGAAGCATAGGGAACATCTTTCATCTTCTCTCTATCTTCTGCAGTGGTCGGGCATTGAGTCTTACTCAACTTCACACCTTGTAACACAGGCAAGAACCCTTTCTTTGCTTGATCCATTTTGAACTTCTTCAAAACTTTGTCAAGGTATGTGCTTTGTGAAAGTCCAATTAAGCGTCTTGATCTATCTCTATAGATCTTGATGCCCAATATATACACAACTTCACCGAGGTCTTTCATTGAAAAACTCTTATTCAAGTATCCCTTTATGCTATCCAGAAATTCTATATCATTTCCAATCAGCAATATGTCATCCACACATAATATCAGAAATGCTACAGAGCTCCCACACACTTTCTTGTAAATACAGGCTTCTCCAAAAGTTTGTACAAAACCAAATGCTTTGATCACACTATCAAAGCGTTTATTCCAACTCTGAGAGGCTTGCACCAGTCCATAAATGGATCGTTGGAGATTGCACACTTTGTTAGCTCCCTTTGGATCGACAAAACCTTCCGGTTGCATCATATACAACTCTTCTTCCAGAAATCCATTCAGGAATGCAGTTTTGACATCCATTTGCCAAATTTCATAATCATAAAATGCGGCAATTGCTAACATGATTCGGACAGACTTAAGCATCGCTACGGGTGAGAAGGTCTCATCGTAGTCAATCCCTTGAACTTGTCGAAAACCTTTTGCAACAAGTCGAGCTTTATAGACAGTAATATTACCGTCAGCGTCAGTCTTCTTCTTGAAGATCCATTTATTCTCAATTGCTTGCCGATCATCGGGCAAGTCAACCAAAGTCCACACTTTGTTCTCATACATGGATCCCATCTTAGATTTCATGGCTTCAAGCCATTTTGCGGAATCTGGGCTCACCATCACTTCTTCATAGTTCGTAGGTTCGTCATGGTCTAGTAATATAACCTCCAGAACAGGATTACCGTACCACTCTGGTGCGGATCTTAATCTAGTTGACCTACGAGGTTCAGTAATAACTTGATCTGAAGTTCCATGATCATCATTATTAACTTCCTCACTAATTGGTATAGGCGTCGCAGAAACTGGTTTGTGCGATGAACTACTTTCCAATAAGGGAGCAGGTACAATTACCTCATCAAGTTCTACTTTCCTCCCACTCACTTCTTTCGAGAGAAACTCCTTCTCCAGAAAAATTCCGAATTTAGCAACAAAAGTCTTGCCTTCGGATCTGTGATAGAAGGTGTACCCAACAGTCTCCTTTGGGTATCCTATGAAGACACATTTCTCCGATTTGGGTTCGAGCTTATCAGGTTGAAGCTTTTTCACATAAGCATCGCAGCCCCAAACTTTAAGAAATGACAACTTTGGTTTCTTGCCAAACCACAGTTCATAAGGCGTCGTCTCAACGGATTTTGATGGTGCCCTATTTAACGTGAATGCGGCCATCTCTAAAGCATAACCCCAAAACGATAGCGGTAAATCAGTAAGAGACATCATAGATTGCACCATATCTAGTAAAGTACGATTACGACATCTGGACACACCATTACGCTGTGGTGTTCCGGGTGGCGTGAGTTGCAAAACTATTCCGCATTGTTTCAAATGAAGACCAAACTCATAACTCAAATATTCTCCTCCACGATCAGGTCGTAGAAACTTTATTTTCTTGTTACGATGATTTTCAACTTCACTCTGAAATTCTTTGAACTTTTCAAATGTTTCAGACTTATGTTTCATTAAGTAGATATACCCATATCTGCTTAAATCATCTGTGAAGGTGAGAAAATAACGTTATCCTCCACGAGCCTCAACATTCATCGGACCACATACATCTGTATGTATGATTTCCAACAAATCTGTTGCTCTCTCCATAGTTCCGGAGAACGGCATTTTAGTCATCTTGCCCATGAGGCACGGTTCGCAAGTACCAAGTGATTCATAATCAAGTGGTTCCAAAAGTCCATCAGTATGGAGTTTCTTCATGCGCTTTATACCGGTATGACCTAAACGGCAGTGCCACAAATAAGTTGCACTATCATTATCAACTATGCATCTTTTGGCTTCAATACTATGAATATGTGTATCACCACTATCAAGATTCAACAAAAATAGACCACTCTTCAAGGGTGCATGACCATAAAAGATATTACTCATATAAATAGAACAACCATTATTCTCTGATTTAAATGAATAACCATCTCGGATCAAACAAGATCCAGATATAATGTTCATGCTTAACGCTGGCACCAAATAACAATTACTTAGGTCTAAAACTAATCCCGAAGGTAGATGTAGAGGTAACGTGCCGACCGCGATCACATTGACTTTGGAACCATTTCCCACGCACATCGTCACCTCGTCCTTAGCCAATCTTCGCTTAATCCGTAGCCCCTACTTCGAGTTGCAAATATTAGCAACAGAACCAGTATCAAATACCCAGGTGCTACTGCGAGCATTAGTAAGGTACACATCAATAACATGTATATCACATATACCTTTGTTCACCTTGCCATTCTTCTTATCCGCCAAATACTTGGGGCAGTTCCGCTTCCAGTGACCAGTCTGCTTGCAGTAGAAGCACTCAGTCTCAGGCTTAGGTCCAGACTTGGGTTTCTTCTCCTGAATAGCAACTTGCTTGCTGTTCTTCTTGAAGTTCCCCTTCTTCTTCCCTTTGCCCTTTTTCTTGAAATTGGTGGTCTTATTGACCATCAACACTTGATGCTCCTTTTTGATTTCTACCTTCGCAGCCTTTAGCATTGCGAAGAGCTCGGGAATCGTCTTATCCATCCCTTGCATGTTATAGTTCATCACAAAGCTCTTGTAGCTTGGTGGCAGTGATTGGAGAATTCTGTCAATGACGCTATCATCCGAAAGATTAACTCCCAGTTGAATCAAGTGATTGCAGTACCCAGACATCTTGAGTATATGCTCACTGACAGAACTATTCTCCTCCATCTTGCAGCTGTAGAACTTATTGGAGACTTCATATCTCTCAATCCGGGCATTTGCTTGAAATATTAACTTCAACTCCTGCAACATCTCATATGCTCCATGACGTTCAAAACGTCGTTGAAGTCCCGGTTCTAAGCCGTAAAGCATGGCACACTGAACTATCGAGTAGTCATCAACACGTGACTGCCAGGCATTCACAATGTCTGCAGTTCCTGGCATAGGTGGTACACCTAGCGGTGCTTCCAGGACGTAATTCTTTTGTGCAGCAATGAGGATAATCCTCAAGTTACGGACCCAGTCCGTGTAATTGCTACCATCATCTTTCAACTTTGCTTTCTCAAGGAACGCATTAAAATTCAACGGGACAACAGCACGGGCCATCTATCTACAATCAACATAGACAAGCAAGATACTATCAGGTACTAAGTTCATGATAAATTTAAGTTCAATTAATCATATTACTTAAGAACTCCCACTTAGATAGACATCCCTCTAATCCTCTAAGTGATCACGTGATCCATATCAACTAAACCATGTCCGATCATCACGTGAGATGGAGTAGTTTCAACGGTGAACATCACTATGTTGATCATATCTACTATATGATTCACGCTCGACCTTTCGGTCTTCGTGTTCCGAGGCCATATCTGTTATATGCTAGGCTCGTCAAGCTTAACCCGACTATTCCGCGTGTGCAACTGTTTTGCACCCGTTGTATTTGAACGTAGAGCCTATCACACCCGATCATCACGTGGTGTCTCAGCACGAAGAACTTTCGCAACGGTGCATACTCAGGGAGAACACTTATACTTTGATAATTTAGTGAGGGATCATCTTATAATGCTACCGTCAATCAAAGCAAGATAAGATGCATAAAAGATAAACATCACATGCAATCAATATAAGTGATATGATATGGCCATCATCATCTTGTGCTTGTGATCTCCATCTCCGAAGCACCGTCATGATCACCATCGTCACTGGCGCGACACCTTGATCTCCATCGTAGCATCGTTGTCGTCTCGCCAACTTATGCTTCTACGACTATCGCTACCGCTTAGTGATAAAGTAAAGCATTACAGGGCGTTTGCATTGCATACAATAAAGCGACAACCATATGGCTCCTGCCAGTTGCCGATAACTCGGTTACAAAACATGATCATCTCATAGATTAAAATATAGCATCATGCCTTGACCATATCACATCACAACATGCCCTGCAAAAACAAGTTAGACGTCCTCTACTTTGTTGTTGCAAGTTTTACGTGGCTGCTACGGGCTGAGCAAGAACCGTTCTTACCTACGCATC
This sequence comes from Triticum aestivum, assembly GCF_018294505.1. Taxonomy (NCBI): domain Eukaryota; kingdom Viridiplantae; phylum Streptophyta; class Magnoliopsida; order Poales; family Poaceae; genus Triticum; species Triticum aestivum. The sequence goes on along the minus strand of NC_057811.1, from coordinate 306,284,046 downwards.
AAAACCACAGCGATAGTTTGTCAAGTTGGTGCTGTTTTAACCTTCGCAAGGACTGGGCATAGCCACACTCGGTTCAACTAAAGTTGGAGAAACTGACACCCGCTAGTCACCTGTGTGCATAGCACAGCGGTAAAACCAGTCTTGCGTAAGCGTACGCGTAATGTCAGGCCGGGCCGCTTCATCCAACAATACCGCCGAACCAAAGTATGACATGCTGGTAAGCAGTATGACTTGTATCGCCCACAACTCACTTGTGTTCTACTCGTGCATATAACATCTACGCAGTAACCTGGCTCGGATGCCACTGTTGGGGAACGTAGTAATTTCAAAAAAATTCCTACGCACACACAGGATCATGGTGATGCATAGCAACGAGATGGGAGAGTGTTGTCCACGTACCCTCGTAGACCGAAAGCGGAAGCGTTAGCACAACGCGGTTGATGTAGTCGTACGTCTTCATGATCCGACCGATCAAGTACCGAACACACGGCACCTCCGAGTTCAGCACATGTTCAGCCCGATGACGTCCCTCGAACTTCGATCCAGCCGAGTGTTGAGGGAGAGTTTCGTCAGCACGACGGCATGGTGACGATGATGATGTTCTACCGACGCAGGGCTTCGCCTAAGCACCGCTAGAGTATTATCGAGGTGGACTATGGTGGAGGGGGGCACCACACACGGCTAAAAGATCAAACGATCAATTGTTGTGTCTCAAGGGTGCCCCCTGCCCCCGTATATAAAGGAGCAAGGGGGAGAGGTGCGGCCGGCCAGGAGGGGCGCGCCAGGAGGAGTCCTACTCCCACCGGGAGTAGGACTCCCTCCCTTTTCCTTGTTGGACTAGGAGTGGAGGGGGAAAGAGGAGGGAGAGAGGAAGGAAAGTGGGGCGCCGCCCCCCTCTCCTTGCCCTATTCGGATTAGGGGGGAGGGGCGCGCGGCCCTGCCCTGGCCGCCTCTCCTCTCTTCCACTAAGGCCCACTATGGCCCATTAAGCCCCCGGGAGGTTCCGGTAACCTCCCGGTACTCCGGTAAAATCCCGATTTCACCCGGAACACTTCCGATATCCAAACATAGGCTTCCAATATATCAATCTTCATGTCTCGACCATTTCGAGACTCCTCGTCATGTCCGTGGTCACATCCGGGACTCCGAACAACCTTCGGTACATCAAAACATATAAACTCATAATATAACTGTCATCGAAACTTTAAGCGTGCGGACCCTAGCTACGGGTTCGAGAACTATGTAGACATGACCGAGACACGTCTCCGGTCAATAACCAATAGCGGAACCTGGATGCTCATATTGGCTCCCACATATTCTACGAAGATCTTTATCGGTCAGACCGCATAACAACATACATTGTTCCCTTTGTCATCGGTATGTTACTTGCCCGAGATTCGATCGTCGGTATCTCAATACCTAGTTCAATATCATTACCGGCAAGTCTCTTTACTCATTCCGTAATACATCATCCCTCAACAAACTCATTAGTTGCAATGCTTGCAAGGCTTAAGTGATGTGCATTACCGAGAGGGCCCAGAGATACCTCTCCGACAATCGGAGTGACAAATCCTAATCTCGAAATACGCCAACCCAACAAGTACCTTCGGAGACACCTGTAGAGCACCTTTATAATCACCCAGTTACGTTGTGACGTTTGGTAGCACACAAAGTGTTCCTCCGGTAAACGGGAGTTGCATAATCTCATAGTCATAGGAACATGTATAAGTCATGAAGAAAGAAATAGCAACATACCAAACGATTGAGTGCTAAGCTAACGGAATGGGTCAAGTCAATCACATCATTCTCCTAATGATGTGATCCCGTTAATCAAATGACAACCCATGTCAATGGCTAGGAAACTTAACCATCTTTGATCAACGAGCTAGTCAAGTAGAGGCATACTAGTGACACTCTGTTTGTCTATGTATTCACACATGTATTATGTTTCCAGTTAATACAATTCTAGCATGAATAATAAACATTTATCATGATATAAGGAAATAAATAATAACTTTATTATTGCCTCTAGGGCATATTTCCTTCATTCCGAGATATATTGAGATGCAACTTACCACCGTTCCGTCTACTATGACACGCCCCATTGTCATATTGCTTTGCATGATCATGTAGTTGACATTGTATTTGTGGCAAAGCCACCGTTCATAATTCTTTCATACATGTCACTCTTGATTCATTGCATATCCCGGTACACCGCCGGAGTCATTCACATTAGATAATCTTGATGATAAACCCACAATTCATCGAATCTCGACAAACACACCGCAAAAGAAGATTACATCGAATAGATCTCCAAGAAGATCGAGGAGAACTTTGTATTGAGATCCAAAGAGAGAGAAGAAGCCATCTAGCTAATAACTATGGGCCCGAAGGTTTGAGGTAAACTACTCACACATCATCGGAGAGGCTATGGTGTTGATGTAGAAGCCCTCCGTGATCAATGCCCCCTCCGGCGGAGCGCCGAAAAAGGCCCCAAGATGGGATCTCATGGGTACAGAAGGTTGCGGCGGTGGAAATAGGGTTTTGGCTCTGTCTCTGATAGTTTGGGGGTACGTAGGTATATATAGGAGGAAGAAGTACGTCGGTGGAGCAACGAGCGGCCCATGACCTTCCTCGTTGATTACTTTGCGTAAACTACAAGTACTCTGGATCACGTTTGTTCCGAAAATCACGTTCCCGAAGGTTTCATTCTGTTTGGACTCTGTTTGATATCCTTTTCCTTCGAAACACCGAAATAGGCAAAAAAACAGCAATTTGGGCTGGGCCTCCGGTTAATAGGTTAGTCCCAAAAATAATATAAAAGTGTATAATAAAGCCCATTAAACATCCAAAACAAAATATAATATAGCATGGAACAATAAAAAATTATAGATACGTTGGAGACGTATCAAGCATCCCCAAGCTTAATTCCTGCTCGTCCTCGAGTAGGTAAATGATAAAAACAGAATTTTTGATGTGGAATGCTACGTAGCATAATTTACAATGTAATTCTCTTATTTGTGGTATGAATATTCAGATCCGAAAGATTCAAGATAAAAGTTTAATATTGACATAAAAATAATAATACTTCAAGCATACTAACTAAGCAATTATGTCTTCTCAAAATAACATGGCCAAAGAAAGTTATCCCTACAAAATCATATAGTCTGGCTATGATGTATCTTCATCACACAAAGTATTTAAATCATGCACAACCCCGATGACAAGCCAAACAATTGTTTCATACTTTTGGTGTTCTCAAACTTTTTCAATCTTCACGCAATACATGAGCGTGAGCCATGGACATAGCACTATATGTGGAATAGAATGGTGGTTGTGGAGAAGACAAAAAGGAGAAGATAGTCTCACATCAACTAGGCGTATCAACGGGCTATGGAGATGCCCATCAATAGATATCAATGTGAGTGAGTAGGGATTGCCATGCAACGGATGCACTAGAGCTATAAGTATATGAAAGCTCAACAAAATAAACTAAGTGGGTGTGCATCCAACTCGCTTGCTCACGAAGACCTAGGGCATGGAATATACAAGCCAAGTTCTATAATGAAAAATTCCCACTAGTATATGAAAGTGATATCATAGGAGACTCTCTATCATGAAGATCATGGTGCTACTTTGAAGCACAAGTGTGGAAAAAGGATAGTAGCATTGTCCCTTCTCTCTTTTTCTCTCACTTTTTTATTTGGGCCTTTTCTCTTTCTTTTTTATGGCCTCTTTTTTTCTCTTCTTTTATTTTTCGTCCGGAGGCTCATCCGACTTGTGGGGGAATCATAGTCTCCATCATCCTTTCCTCACTTGGGACAATGCTCTAATAATGATGATCATCACACTTTTGTTACTTACAACTCAACAATTACAACTCAATACTTAGAAAAAAATATGACTCTATGTCAATGCCTCCGGCGGTGTACTGAGATATGCTATGAATCAAGAGTGACATGTATGAAAGAATTATGAACGGTGGCTTTGCCACAAATACGATGTCAACTACATGATCATGCAAAGCAATATGACGATGATGGAGCGTGTCATAGTAAACGGAAAGGTGGTAAGTTGCATGGCAATATATCTCGGAATGGCTATGGAAATGCCATGATAGGTAGGTATGCTGGCTGTTTTGAGGAAGGTATATGGTGGGTGTTTGATACCGGCGAAAAGTGCATGGTACTAGAGAGGCTAGCAATGGTGGAAGGATGAAAAGTGCGTATAATCCATGGACTCAACATTAGTCATAAAGAACTCATATACTTGTTGCAAAAATCTACAAGTTATCAAAGCAAAGTATTACGCGCATGCTCCTAGGGGGATAGATTGGAAGGAAAAGACCATCGCTCGTCCCCGACCGCCACTCATAAGGAAGACAATCAATAAATAAGTCATGCTCCGACTTCATCACATAATGGTTCACCATACGAGCATGGTACGGGAATCACAAACTTTAACACAAGTATTTCTCAAATTCACAACTACTCAACTAGCATGACTCTAATATCACCATCTTCATATCTCAAAACAATTATCAAGCATCAAACTTGTCATAGTATTCAACACACTTATAAGAAAAAAATTACTAATCTTGGATGCCTATCCTAATTAAAGCAAATTACCATGCTGTTTTGTAGGACTCTCAAAATAATATAAGCGAAGCATGAGAGAACAATAGTTTCTATAAAACAAATCCACCACCGTGCTCTAAAAGATATAAGTGAAGCACTAGAGCAAAAATTATATAGCTCAAAAGATATAAGTGAAGCACATAGAGTATTCTAATAAATTCCGAATCATGTGTGTCTCTCTCAAAAGGTGTGTACAGCAAGGATGATTGTGGTAAACTAAAAAGCAAAGACTCAAATCATACAAGACGCTCCAAGCAAAACACATATCATGTGGTGAATAAAAATAAAGCTCCAAGTAAAGTTACCGATGGACGAAGACAAAAGAGGGGATGCCTTCCGGGGCATCCCCAAGCTTTGGATTTTTGGTGTCCTTAGATTATCTTGGGGTGCCATGGTCATCGCTTAGGCTCTTTCCACTCCTTGTTCCATAATCCATCAAATCTTTTACCCAAAACTTGAAAACTTCACAACACAAAACTTAACAGAAAATCTCGTGAGCTCCGTTAGCGAAAGAAAGCAAAACACCACTTCAAGGTACTGTAATGAACTCATTCTTTATTTATATTGGTGTTAAACCTACTGTATTACAACTTCTATATGGTTTATACACTATTTTATTAGCCATAGATTCATAAAAAGAAGCAAACAACACACGAAAAACAGAATCTGTCAAAAACAGAACAGTCTGTAGTAATCTGTAACTAACGCAAACTTCTGGAACTCAGAAAAATCTACCAAAATATGAAGACCTAGAAAATTTGTTTATTGATCTAATTCAATTTGAATCAGTATTTTATCACATTCTGGTGATTTTTAACAATTGTTTTAGTGAACAGAAAGTTTCTGGAATTTTCAGCAAGATCAAATAACTATCATCCAAGAAGATCCTATAGGTTTAACTTGGCACAAACACTAATTAAAACATAAAAACAAATCTAACCAGAGGCTAGATCAAATATTTATTCCTAAACAGAAGTAAAAAGCAAAAAAATAAAATAAAATTGGGTTGCCTCCCAACAAGCGCTATCGTTTAACGCCCCTAGCTAGGCATAAAAACAAGGATAGATCTAGGTATTGCTATCTTTGGTTTTAGGGAATAAAAGAGCAAACTTATTATCTATGGAATTAATCTTTCTATTTTGATAAAGCACGTGGCTATTAATCTCTTTGAAAAGAGCAAACTTACTGAAATTTGCATCTAAGCTAGCCTTCATCTCTTTGATAGATTCGTTTTGGTAGGAGACCAAAAGAGATGTAGATTCAACTTTCTCATTCATGGGTGCCCAAATATGGTCTTCATCTTTTCATAAGTATCTACGGCATCCCCTTCAAGAAAACCTTCTTCAAATATAGAATCTAAGACATGCTTAAATGAAGAAGGTAGGGCAACATAAAAGCTCTTTAAGTAAATTTCAATTTGGTATTGGGGCACATAGCTAGCCCGGATCCTTAATAGTCTATCCCAAGCATCTTTTAAAGATTCATCGAGTAAATAACAAAAAATTCCGGAATCATCTTCATCAAAATTATTAAGACTCTCATTGATAACTCCGGCAGATTTTTCCATAGCATCATTATTTATGAGTTTAGATAGAATAGCAGGATTGTCCAAAGTACTAAAACTCGGGAGAGAAACCCCAACCCTTTTTGATTCCGACATGGAGAAAGGAAGGCGAGCGGAAAAGAGAGGGCGAATAAAACGGCAAGGGTGAAGTGGGGGAGAGGAAAACGAGAGGCAAATGGCAAATAATGTAATGCGAGGGATAAGAATTTGTGATGGGTACTTGGTATGTCTTGACTTGGCGCGAATCTCCCCGGCAATGGTGTCAGAAATCCTTCTTGCTACCTCTTGAGCACTGCGTTGGTTTTCCCTTGAAGAGGAAAGGGTGATGCAGTAAAGTAGCGTAAGTATTTCCCTTAGTTTTTTAGAACCAAGGTATCAATCCAGTAGGAGATCACGCACGAGTCCCTCACACCTACACAAACAAATAAGAACCTCGCAACCAACGCGATAAAGGGGTTGTCAATCCCTCAACGGTCACTTACGAGAGTGAGATCTGATAGATATGATAAGATAATATTTTTGGTATTTTTATGATAAGGAGAAATAAAGATGCAAAGTAAAATAAAAGGCAATAAAAATAACTAAGTGTTGGAAGATTAATATGATGGAAAGTAGACCCGGGGGCCATAGGTTTCACTAGTGGCTTCTCTCAAGAGCATAATTATTACGGTGGGTAGACGAGTTACTGTCGAGCAATTGATAGAATTGAGCATAGTTATGAGAATATCTAGGTATGATCATGTATATAGGCATCACGTCCGCGACAAGTAGACCGAAACGATTATGCATCTACTACTATTACTCCACACATCGACCGCTATCCAGCATGCATCTAGAGTATTAAGTTCATAAGAACAGAGTAATGCTTTAAGTAAGATGACATGATGTAGAGGGAGAAACTCATGCAATATGATATAAACCCCATCTTTTTTTCCTCGATGGCAACAATACAATACGTGTGGTTTCCCTTTCTGTCACTGGGATCGAGCACCGCAAGATTGAACCCAAAGCTAAGCACTTCTCCCATTGCAAGAAAGATCAATCTAGTAGGCCAAACCAAACTGATAATTCGAAGAGACTTGCAAAGATAACCAATCATACATAAAAGAATTCAGAGGAGATTCAAATATTGTTCATAGATAATCTTGATCATAAACCCACAATTCATCGGATCTCGACAAACACACCGCAAAAGAAGATTACATCGAATAGATCTCCAAGAAGATCGAGGAGAACTTTGTATTGAGATCCAAAGAGTGAGAAGAAGTCATCTAGCTAATAACTATGGACCCGAAGGTCTGAGGTAAACTACTCACACATCATCGGAGAGGCTATGGTGTTGATGTAGAAGCCCTCCGTGATCAATGCCCCCTCCGGCGGAGCGCCGGAAAAGGCCCCAAGATGGGATCTCATGGGTACAGAAGGTTGAGGCGGTGGAAATAGGGTTTTGGCTCCGTCTCTAATAGTTTGGGGGTACGTAGGTATATATAGGAGGAAGAAGTACGTCGGTGGAGCAACGAGTGGCCCACAAGGGTGGAGAGCGCGCCCCCTTGTCTTCCTCGTTGATTACTTTGCGTAGACTCCAAGTCCTCTGGATCACGTTTGTTCCGAAAATCACGTTCCCGGAGGTTTCATTGCATTTGGACTCTGTTTGATATCCTTTTCCTTCGAAACACTGAAATAGGCAAAAAATAGCAATTTGGGCTGCCTCCGGTTAATAGGTTAGTCCCAAAAACAATATAAAAGTGTATAATAAAGCCCATTAAACATCCAAAACAGAATATAATATAGCATGGAACAATCAAAAATTATAGATACGTTGGAGACGTATCAGACGTCCTAGGCAATTTGTTATTAATCTTCTGCAAAAACAATGAACTCAAAAGCACTCTTCTGTGAATTATGAAAATTGTTTTCCTGGGTGCAAAAGTTTCTGTTTTTCCAGGAAGATCAAATCAACTATTACCGTAAGCTATCCCAAAGGTATTACTTGGCAGAAACACTAATTCAAACACAGAACCACATCTAACCAGAGGCTATATGAAATATTTATTCAAAACCAAGAAATAAAAATATTAGGTTGTCTCCCAACAAGCGCTTTTCTTTAAAGCCATTAAGCTAGGCATTGATAATTTCAATTATGCTCACATAAAAGAGAAGAATTGAAGCACAAAGAGAGCATCAATAAACACGTGACAAACACATCTAAGTCTAACATACTTCCTATGCATAGGCATTTTATAAGCAAACAAATTATCAAGACAAGCAAAAACTACCATATGCAAGGAAGAAGAAAGAAACGATAGCCACCTCAACTTGAAGAGAGGTAATTTAGTAACATGAAAATTTCTACAACCGTATTATCCTCTCTCATAATAATTACATGTAGGATCATAAGCAAATTCAACAAAATAGCTATCACATAAAATATTCTCAACGTGATCCACATGCATGCAAAGTTGACACTCTTCCAAAATAGTGGGATCAACATTAACTAAGGTCATGACCTCTCCAAACCCACTTTTATCAAAAAATTCATAAGATCGAACATTCTCCAAATATGTGGGATCCAAAGTTGACACTCTTCCAAACCCACTTTCAATATTATTGCAAAAATTATTATCAATCTCATATTCATCATGGGGCTTAAATAAATTTTCAAGTTCATAAGAAGAATCACCCCAATCATGATCATTGCAACAAGTAGTAGACATAGCAAAATTAGCATCCCGAAGCTTAGGGTTTTGCATATTATTAGCACAATTGACATTAATAGAATTTATAATAACATCATTGCAATCATGCTTTTCATTCGAGGCACTATCGTGAATCACTTTATAATTTTCTTCTTTCAACACTTCATCACAATTTTTAGATTCACGAATTTCAAGCAAAACCTCATAAAGGTAATCTAGTGCACTCAACTCACTAGCAATTGGTTCATCATAATTGGATCTCTTAAAAAGATTAGCAAGTGGATAAAGGTACATAAACCTTAGGTTCTCTGATTTGCAATAAATACACAAATATTCCAACCAAACAAGCAAACGAGCAAGTAAGACATAAGTGCAAACGAAAAGACGAACGGAAGAGGGGCGAAGAAAAGGCAAATCTTTTTGAAAATCGTTTTAGAAGTGGGGGAGAGGAAAACGAGAGGCGAATGGCGAATAATGTAATGCGTGGGATGAGAATTTATGATGGGTACTTGGTATTTATCGGTTAGGCATAGATCTCCCCAGCAACGGCGCCAGAAATTCTTCCTGCTACCTCTTGAGCTTGCGTTGGTTTTTCCCTTGAAGAGGAAAGGGTGATGTAGCAAAGTAGAGTAAGTATTTCCCTCAGATTTTGAGAACCAAGGTATCAATCCAGTAGGAGACAACGCGCAAGCCACCGAATACCTGCACAAACTGTTGGAAATATGCCCTAGAGGCAATAATAAATGGTTATTATTATATTTCTTTGTTCATGATAATCGTCTATTGTTCATGCTATAATTGTATTGTCCGGAAATCGTAATACATGTGTGAATACATAGACTACAATGTGTCCCTAGTAAGCCTCTAGTTGACTAGCTCGTTGATCAACAGATAGTCATGGTTTCCTGACTATGGACATTGGATGTCATTGATAACGGGATCACATCATTAGGAGAATGATGTGATGGACAAGACCCAATCCTAAGCATAGCATAAAAGATCGTGTAGTTTCGTTTGCTAGAGCTTTTCCAATGTCAAGTATCTTTTCCTTAGACCATGAGATCGTGCAACTCCCGGATACCGTAGGAGTGCTTTGGGTGTGCCAAACGTCACAACGTAACTGACTATAAAGGTGCACTATGGGTATCTCCGAAAGTGTCTGTTGGGTTGGCACGGATCGAGACTGGGATTTGTCACTCCGTGTGACGGAGAGGTATCTCTGGGCCCACTCGGTAATGCATCATCATAATGAGCTCAATGTGACTAAGACGTTAGTCACGGGATCATGCATTGCGGTACGAGTAAAGAGACTTGCCGGTAACGAGATTGAACAAGGTATTGGGATACCGACGATCGAATCTCGGGCAAGTAACATACCGATTGACAAAGGGAATTGTATACCGGATTGATTGAATCCTCGACACCGTGGTTCATCCGATGAGATTATCGTGGAACATGTGGGAGCCAACATGGGTATCCAGATCCCGCTGTTGGTTATTGACCGGAGAGGCGTCTCGGTCATGTCTGCATGTCTCCCGAACCCGTAGGGTCTACACACTTAAGGTTCGGTGACGCTAGGGTTGTAGAGATATATGTATGCGGAAACCCGAAAGTTGTTCGGAGTCCCGGATGAGATCCCGGACGTCACGAGAGGTTCCGGAATGGTCCGGAGGTGAAGAATTATATATAGGAAGTCCAGTTTCGGCCACCGGGAAAGTTTCGGGGGTTACCGGTATTGTACCGGGACCACCGGAAGGGTCCCGGGGGTCCACCGGGTGGGGCCACCTATCCCGGAGGGCCCCGTGGGCTGAAAGTGGAAGGGAACCAGCCCTTAGTGGGCTGGGGTGCCCCCCTTGGGCCTCCCCCCATGCGCCTAGGGTTGGGAACCCTAGGGGGGAGCTTCCCCCTTGCCTTGGGGGGCAAGGCACCCCTTCCCCCCTTTGGCCGCCGCCCCCCCTTGGAGATCCCATCTCCCTGGGCCGGCGCCCCCCCAGGGGGCCTATATAAAGGGGGGGAGGGAGGGCAGCAACCTACAGCCTTGGGCGTCTCCCTCCTCCCCTGCAACACCTCTCTCTCTCTCGCAGAAGCTCGGCGAAGCCCTGCCGGAGACCCGCTACATCCACCACCACGCCGTCGTGCTGTTGGATCTCCATCAACCTCTCCTTCCCCCTTGCTGGATCAAGAAGGAGGAGACGTCGCTGCATCGTACGTGTGTTGAACGCGGAGGTGCCGTCCGTTCGGCACTCGGTCATCGGTGATTTGGATCACGGCGAGTACGACTCCGTCATCCACGTTCATTGGAACGCTTCCGCTCGCGATCTACAAGGGTATGTAGATGCACTCCCTTCACCTCGTTGCTAGTATACTCCATAGATGCATCTTGGTGAGCGTAGGAAAATTTTAAATTATGCTACGATTCCCAACACAAACAAACACCAACTTGCACCCAACGCGATAAAGGGGTTGTCAATCTCTTAACGGTTATTTGCAACGTGAGATCTAATAGATATGGATAAATGATAAACTAATATTTTTGGTATTTTTTGGTTTATGGAACGTAAAGTAAAAGATTGTAAAGAAAGTAAATCGGAAACTGAAATTGTAGATCGGAAACTTATATGATGGAAAATAGACCCGGGGAGCATAAGTTTCACTAGAGGCTTCTCTCAAGATAGAAATTATTACGGTGGGTGAACAAATTACTGCCGAGCAATTGATAGAAAAGCGCAAAGTTATGACGATATCTAAGGCAATGATCATGAATATAGGCATCACGTCCGTGTCAAGTAGACCGAAACGATTCTGCATCTACTACTATTACTCCACACATCGATCGCTATCTAGCATGCATCTAGAGTATTAAGTTCATAAATAATAGAGTAACGGCTTAAGGAAGATGACATGATGTAGAGGAATTAACTCAAGCATTATGATGAAAACCCCATATTTTTATCCTCGATGGCAATAATACAATACGTGTCGGTTCCCCTTCTGTCACTAGGATCGAGTACCACAAGATTGAACCCAAAGCTAAGCACTTCTCCCATTCCAAGAAAAACCAATCTAGTTGGCCAAACCAAATCGATAGTTCGAAGATACTTGCAAAGATATCAAATCATGCATATAAGAATTCAGAGAAGATTCAAATAATATTCATAGATAAGCTGATCATAAATCCACAATTCATCGGATCTCGGCAAACACACCACAAAAGAGTATTACGTCGAATAGATCTCCAAGAACATCGAGGAGAACTTTGTATTGAGAATCAAGGAGAGAGAAGAAGCCATCTCTCAGTGTCCTGGGACCGGGGGTGCCCAGACTTGCCTGCGTACGGCCCCCGGCATGGCTCTGTCGACAGCCCGGTACGGCCTAGCTTCAACAACAAACTCAAGACCCTCGCGAGGCGGACGACACCAAGACCTTCCTAGGGGCGGCCTCCCCAGGCTGGCTCCTGAGGAGCAGAGATATCAATGCAAGCTGCACCTCGCGAGGTTCACATGACGTGAGCCGTGACGACCAAGGCCAGGCGGGCACCAGCGGGCGCAGTGTACCAGTTTCCTCTTTGGTGCTAAGGAGGCAAGCGCAGACGCGGGGTCCCGAGGAATCAAGCAAAGGTTTCCATGTCGGTGCAACAAGACCAAGACCGCCAGGACGGTAGGACGGAGGTCACCGCGGAGCCCACCGCGGCGTCACCACCAGAGGCTTTTGCACGCAAAGACTACTTTGTTAGTATAACTTGTACTAGTTGTCTCCCTTCGAATTTGGCCGTTGTGGGATCCCTTCCCGCCTACATTTGGGAAGAGGACCAAGGCCGCTATAAATAGGACTTAGCCACCACCATAGTGGGGGGGTCGATTCCACCCTGCCAGATCCATTCCACCCCGGCCGGCTCACCAGCTCATCGAGCTCAAGAACACCTCACCTCCCGAGGCTATTCAACCACTGTACTAGTTCATCCTCAGCCCCTCGAGGCAATCCACCACAAAGCTGGAGTAGGGTATTACACCGCAAGGTGGCCCGAACCATGATAAACTGCTGTGTCTCTTGTCCCTTGGTTCATCGAGCTAGGCCGTGGAATAATCGAGCAGGCAGACTGGGGAGGACGAGTCCTTCGCACGCACCCCAGAGTTCGAACCTCTCAAGGGTCTGCGGAACCCCGAATCCGACATTTGCCGCGCCAGGTAGGGGTGCGTCGAAGTTTCGCCTCTCCGACCGCTTTTCTTCTCCGTTCAGCTCCCATGACGAGCACCGCTCCTCCGGCCGGATCGACGAGCACACAGGGAGGCGATGTGGGTCTCCGGGCTTTCACCCCCGCCCTGCGGCAGGTACAGTGGCCGCCCAAGTTCAGGCTGGAGATGCCGCCTCACTACGACGGCGCGACGGATCCGGCGGGTTTCCTCCAGGCCTACGAGGAGGCCGTTTGGGTGGCCGACGGCGACGACAAGGTCATGGCTAACTGGTTTCCCATGGCCCTCACTGGCGTACCACGCGCTTGGCTGCTCAGCCTGCAAGGATCTTCTGTGGCCTCCTGGGAGGAGCTGCGCGGCCTATTCGTCTCGCACTTCGTGACACCGGCACCCCATGCTATCGCAGCCCTCCTCGGCGGTTCGTAGGCACCGCCCTTGGACCGCCATGCCAAGCAGTTCTTCTGCTGAGTGGGTGCCGCCCGCGTGCAGCAGGGAGCTCCTTCAGGGTGGGCGGCGCCCAAAGCCAACCTCACCTTCGACTCGAGGGACCACCCCATGACCACCGCGGGCGCAGGCGCGCTCCCAATGCTTTGCACCCCCACCATCTGCAACGTGGCGGTGATAATCCCCAAGTGCAGGGAATCATCGTAGCAATTTCCAAAGGTGGAAGTGATAAGTATGGAGTGTTGAACCCACAAGGAGCTAAAGGTAAGATCAATATTCTCTCAAGTCTTATCTGCCACTGATACGACTCTACGTACGCCGAACGTTGGCTTCCAACTAGAAATGAGAAATAAAACTACGTTGTGGGTATGAAGAGGATAACTTTGCATAGTATCGGAGAGCTAAAATATAAAAGTAGGTGCCGTTATCATAAAGTTAGAATATATTACTAAATATTATAAATAGCGAGTGTGGAATAATGGTGGACCGGTGTGCGGAATTGTCCTAGGCGATTGTTAACAAGACCGGTAGTCGTCATTGCAATTTCATATGAGGGAGAGGCATAATCTAACATACTTTCTCTTCTTGGGTCATATGCACTTATGATTGGAACTCTAGCAAGCATCCGCAACTACTAAAGATCATTAAGGTAAAACCCAACTATAGCATTAAAGCATCAAGTCCTCTTTATTCCCATACGCAACAACACCCTTACTCGGGTTTGTGTTTCAGTCACTCACCAACCCACTATAAGCGAATCATGAACGTATTGCAACACCCTACAGCGAAAATCCCTCACGCTTGCGTGACACGGACGGCACCATAGGACAGCACCAAAATAAAACATACAACTTGTACCAATCTAGATCATCAATCAACCCAAAGACAAAGGATATCTACTCAAAACATCATAGGATGGCAACACATCATTGGATCATAATATGTGGCATAAAGCACCATGTTCGAGTAGGGATTACAGCGGGGTGTGGGAGAGTGGACCGCGTAAAAGAGATGAGGATGGTGATGTTGATGAAGACGATCACCGCGGCGATGATTCCCCTCCTGATGGCACTCCAGCGCCACCGAGAGAGAGGAGGAGAGGTTCTCCCCCTTGTGCTTCCTCCTCCATGGCCTCCCCCTGGATGGGGAGAGGTTCTCCTCTGGTCCTTGGCCTTCATGGCAATGATGGCCCCTCCGGGATCCTCCTCCATGGCCTCCCGATGATGATGGCCCCCTCCGGCAGGGTGCCAGAGAGGGCCTAGATTGATTTCTCGTGGCTACAGAGGCTTGTGGCGGCAGAACTTCCGATCTAGGTTATTTTCTGGGGGTTTCTGTATTTATAGGAATTTTTGGCATTGGTTTCACGTCAGGGGGGTCTCCGAGTCGTCCACAAGGCAGGGGCCCCCACCCTCGTGGACAGCCCGGGACTCTTCTGGCCCAACTCTTTTGCTCCAGGGGCCGTCCGGGAGGAGCACAAGGCCAAGGGCATGCCACACGACGCCGCGCGCTCGGTCGAGATAATGCAGCCTCAAGATGGCGTCCCTGAAGCCTCGGCGGCACCAATAGATGACCAGGCTCCACAAGACGGCGCTCCTGAGGCCGCGGTTGCCCCAACTGACGACCAAGCTCCTCAGGTCCCCCAGCCTCAGGAGGTCTCGGACTCCACCAACACTTCCGCCCTCGTCGAGCACCCGGTGTACTTCATCAGCACGGTACTGCGTGACGCGCGGGCACGCTACCCCATGCCATAGAAGCTCTTGCTCGCGCTCCTCGTTGCCTCATGCAAGCTGCGCCACTACTTCCAAGGCCACCCCATTAAGGTCGTCTCAGCTTACCCGCTGGAGAGGGTGCTCCGGAGCCCCAATGTTGCGGGGAGGGTCGCCGAGTGGAACATCGAATTGCAGGCGTTCTAGTTGGAGTTCAGCACCACCAGAGTCATCAAGGGAGCCGCGCTCGCCGACTTCGTGGCGGAGTGGACCAACGCACCCAGCCTCGAAGTGGGCGAGGACCGACCCCTCTCACCAGGAAGTGAAGCACCAGACGGCTGGGTCATGTACTTCGATGGCGCCTTCGCACGTCAGGGCGCGGGGGCTGGAGCCGTGCTCATCTCACCCACTCAGAACAAGCTCTACTATGCCGTGCAGCTCTACTTCCAGCAGGGCGAGAAGGTCTCCAACAACATCACGGAGTACGAAGGCCTGATCGCCGATCTCAAGGCTGCAGTAGCCTTGGGAGTGAAGCGGCTCACCATCAAGGGCGACTCCCAGCTCCTCGTCAAATTCTCCAACAAAGTATACGAGCCGAAGGACGAGCACATGGAGGCATACCTCGCGGAGGTATGCAAATTGAGAAACAATTGTTGGGCCTGGAACTGCAGCATGTGCCCCGCGGCACGAACAAGGAAGCCGACGATATCGCCAAGAGAACGTCTAGGCGCCTATCCCAGGAGCCCGGCGTCTTCGAGGAGCGGATCTTCAAGCCTTCAGCAGCCCCTCCTACTACGGAGCCAACACTGCCTCATGAGGAGCTCCCCCCGGCACCAACCTCGGGAGCCCCCGCCTGTGGCCCGATCTCAGGAGCGCGTCTGCTCCTCGCGCTCGAGCCTCATGAGGGGAGCTGGACCAAAGAGTTGAAGGCATACCTGCTTTAGGGGACCCTGCCGGAGAAGGAAGAAGACGCGGAGCACGTGGCTCGGCGGGCCATCGCCTACTGCATTCAGGACGGTGAGCTCTATCGGAAGTGGCCAAATGATGTTGCTCTGCAATGCATGTCCAGGGAGCACGGGTGCGAGCTCCTGATCGACATACATGGTGGGGACTGCGGGCACCACTCGTCATCGCGCACCCTCGTGGGCAAGGCGTTCCGCAGCGGATTCTATTGGCCCACGACACTCAACGACGCGACCGAGCTGGTGAGATCATGTGAAGCCTGCCAGTTCCACGTCAAGCAAATCCACCAGCCTGCTTAGGGTCTCCAGACCATCCCACTCTCGTGGCCGTTTGCGGTCTGGGGGCTGGACATCTTGGGTCCGTTCCCTTGGGCGCCCGGGGGCTACCGCTACCTCTATGTCGCCATCGATAAGTTCACCAAGTGGGGGGAGGTGGAAGCTGAAGGAAATATGCCCTAGAGGCAACAATAAAGTTATTATTTATTTCCTTATTTCATGATAAATGTTTATTATTCATGCTAGAATTGTATTAACCGGAAACTTAGTACATGTGTGAATACATAGACAAAACATAAGTGTCCCTATGATCGTTAATCAAAGATGGTTAAGTTTCCTAGCCATAGACATGTGTTGTCATTTGATGAACGGGATCACATCATTAGAGAATGATGTGATGGACAAGACCCATCCGTTAGCTTAGCACTATGATCGTTTAGTTTATTGCTATTGCTTTCTTCATGACTTATACATGTTCCTATGACTATGAGATTATGCAACTCCCGAATACCGGAGGAACACTTAGTGTGCTATCAAACGTCACAACGTAATTGGGTGATTATAAAGATGCTCTACAGGTGTCTCCAAAGGTGTTCGTTGGGTTGGCATAGATCGAGATTAGGATTTGTCACTCCGTGTTTTGGAGAGGTATCTCTGGGCTCTCTCGGTAATGCACATCACTATAAGCCTTGCAAGCAATGTGACTAATGAGTTAGTTGTGGGATGATGCATTCTGCAACGAGTAAAGAGACTTGCCGGTAACGAGATTGAACTAGGTATTGAGATACCGACGATCAAATCTCGGGCAAGTAACATACCGATGACAAAGGGAACAACGTATGTTGTTATGCGGTTTGACTGATAAAGATCTTCGTAGAATATGTAGGATCCAATATGAGCATCCAGGTTCCGCTATTGGTTATTCACCAGAGAAGTGTCTCAGTCATGTCTACATAGTTCTCGAACCCGTAGGGTCCGCACGCTTAACGTTCGATGACGATTTGTATTATGAGTTATGTGATTTGATGACCGAAGTTTGTTCGGAGTCCCGGATGAGATCGAGTACATGACGAGGAGTCTCGAAATGGTCGAGAGATAAAGATCGATATATTGGAAGGCTATATTCGGACATCGGAAAGGTTCCGAGTGATTTAGATATTTTTCGGAGTACCCGAGAGTTACGGGAATTCGCCGGGAGAAGTATTGGGCCTTATTGGGCCATACGGGAATAGAGGAGGCAGGCCAAAGGGAAGGAGGCGCCCCCCATGGGTCCGAATTGGACTAGGGGAAAGGGGGCGGCGCCCCCCTTGCCCTTTCCTACTCCCTCTCTCTTTCCCTCTTTCTTCTCTCCTTCTCCGGAAAGGAAAAGGGGAATCCTACTAGGACTTGGGAGTCCTAGTAGGACTCCCCACACTTGGCGCGCCCCCTCTAGGGCCGGCCTCCTCCTCCTCCCTCCTTTATATACGTGGGCAGGGGACACCCCAAAGTCACAACAGACAATCTCTTAGCCGTGTGCGGTGCCCCCCTCCATAGTTACACACCTCAGTCATATCATCGTAGTGCTTAGGCGAAGCCCTGCGCCAGTAGCTTCATCGTCACCGTCGCCACGCCGTCGTGTTGGCGGAACTCTCCCTCGGCCTCCTCTAGATCAAGAGCACAAGGGACGTCATCGAGTTGAACGTGTGCTGAACACGGAGGTGCCGTATGTTCGGTGCTAGGATCAGTCGGATCGTGAAGACGTACGACTACATCAACCGCGTTGATATAACGCTTCCGCTTTCGGTCTACGAGGGTACGTGGACACACTCTCCCGCTCGTTACTATGCATCACCTAGATAGATCTTCCGTGATCGTAGGAAAATTTTGAAATTACTGCGTTCCTCAACAGAAGCTGTCCGCACCATCCCAGCCGGCTCGGCAGTCAAGTTCATCAAGGGCCTCGTGAGCCAGTTCGGGGTCCCAAATCGCGTCATCACCAACAACGGCTCGCAGTTCACTAGTAAACTTTTCAAAACATACTGTGCTAACCTTGGAACGCAGATATGCTACGCCTCAGTGGCACACCCCAGGAGCAATGGCCAAGCCGAGCGCGCAAACGCAGAGGTCCTGAGGGGCCTCAAGACAAGAACTTTCAAGAAGAAGCTCGAGGCCTGCGGCAGGGGCTGGCTGGACGAGCTCCAGTCCGTGTTGTGGTCCATCCGCACCACCGCGACCAAGCCAACCGGCGAAACTCCATTCTTCCTCGTCTACGGAGCCGAAGCGGTTCTCCCACACGAGGTCAAGCATCGCTCTGCATGGGTCTTGGCGTTTGACGAGGCACGCTAGGACGCTCCCTCCCACGTCCTAGTAGCAGCACTTAGCTCCGCACTGGTGAGAAGACTAGACTAGGTGCCGGACGTGGCTGTTCATTTGCTTGCTTTCTGTAGTTGGTTTGCAACCTTTTAATGGAATTTGGAGTTCTAGCATTTCTCGGTTAACGAGTTGGATTTTTCTCCTTTTGCTCCACTTGCTTCTTTATCTTGGATTAGGAAGAACGGCAGTTGCCCGCCGCTCCTCCCCGTGCACCTCGCGCGGGGGCTGGGCAGGTGTGCGCGTGCGTTGGGCTCGCCCACGCTGCAGGCACACCTCGCCAGAGCCCTGTCTCGTCGGAGCCCTGTCACTCCAGAGCTTTGGCTTTCTTGGCTTTCTTGATTCTTCGCGAGGCGCCCTCGAATAAGCTCGTGATTTACGCACCCCCTTAAAGTCCGTGCCCCCGGGTACCGCGATGCGGTGCACTGAGCCACGATTAGCCCATGCCCGAGGGCCCGCGCAAGGAGGAACAAGGCACCCGACAAGTTTTCTAGCAAATTCTGTAGCTTTATGATGTCTTCTGAGGCCAGCGGCTCTTGAGTCGTCAGCAAGGATGCCTCACCAGATGCTAAAGGGCGCGCCCTCGCAAGGTGGGAAACTACCGCGAGTATATCAAGCTAAGTTATCCTACCACACCTGCTCGGAGCACGAACATCATAGCATAACACAAGAACAATAAACATAGCATAGTGGCATAAGTACCATGGTTCATTACACGCCCAGCAGGGCCCTCTACTTTTTCCAAAATGTAGGAGGAAGGAAAGGTTAAAAAAAGGCGGCCCGCACGACCGCAGCAGCTCCGGAGGCCTGGCTCCGGAGGCCCTCCGGGCTCAACTTGAGCCCTCCTCCCGGTTCACTGAGGCGTGGCGATGAGAAGATCCGTCACCTCCCTCGAAGCGAGCCCGGCGACATGGCGGCTGGTCGTAGCCGCCGCTGCTTGTGCTCTCGCTGGAGGAGGAGCCGCCGCTGCTGAATGAGCCGCGGCCGTCGCCAAGGGCAAGCTCACCCTCAGCGTCGTCACGGCTGTCGTCAGGACCAAGCTCATTGTCGCCGTCGTCGTCTTCGGGGCAGCACCCTGCGCGACTGCTGTCTTCCCCAAACACCCTCACGTAGAGGGTCGTGACGCCGTCGTACTTGAAGTGGAGGGTGCACCTCCCGCACAGGCCGCGGGCGCGGGCAAACGCCAGCCAGCCGCGGGTCCAGGCCACGTTCCCGGCAGCGGAAACTTCGACCCCAACCCATGAAGCCTTGCTGCAGCAGCCATCAGCCTGCAGCCAGAGGCCGCCAAGGCCAGCGACCGGCAGCTCGCCCGTGAAGAAGCAGGGGAGTGAGAGCCAGGTGCCGGTCGGCCTCTCCGACCACACAACAAACTCCGGAAGCACCTCCGCCGAATGGAAGCACAGCCGAGGAGGCCGGACGACCACGGCGCGCCTCCCTCCATCACAGGGGCTGCTTCGCCCCTGGTGGCTCCCGCCACGAGAAGAAGCGCCGCCGCGGCCACTTGAGGCACGCCCGTGCCCCCGTGGAGCCATCGCAGGAGTCGCGACATGCTTGCGGGGACGACCTTGCCCTCTCTAGGGCGACGGCGAGCCGGGCCCCTCCTTGGGGGCCTTCCCCTTCTCGGCAGTAGAGAATTTCCTCGTTGTCTCCATGGGTGATATGGCAAGTTAGCAAGGCAAGAAGGAG
Source organism: Triticum aestivum (assembly GCF_018294505.1). NCBI lineage: Eukaryota > Viridiplantae > Streptophyta > Magnoliopsida > Poales > Poaceae > Triticum > Triticum aestivum. Next base: position 306,263,536 of record NC_057811.1, on the reverse strand, counting down.
GAAGAAGGAGCGGGTGGCGAGAATATGGATATGGGTAAGGGGGCTTTGCCCCTCCCCTCATTTATCGCCGGAGGGAGGCCAACCGCCGACCTCCACGACCTCGCGCAATGATGGTTTTTCTCTGTATGCACTAGAGTCTCATCAAGTCGAATGGTTGCCGAGGCGGCGTGGGGAAGCGGAGACGCCCATGTCCCATCAATCGCCACGTGTCGATCGAGGCCGCAGGCGGTTAGGGCCCGCGGCGCTCCGTGATACGTCTCCAACGTATCTATAATTTTTTATTGTTCCATGCTATTATATTATCTGTTTTCGATGTTTAATGGGCTTTATTATGCACTTTTATATTATTTTTGGGACTAATCTACTAACCAAAGGCCCAGTGCAAATTGCTGTTTTTTTGCCTATTACAGTGTTTCGCAGAAAAGGAATATCAAACGGAATCCAAATGGAATGAAACCTTCGGGAGAGTTATTTTTGGAACAAATGCAATCCAGGAGACTTGGAGTGGACGTCAAGGAAGCAACGAGGTGTCCACGAGGCAGGGAGGCGCGCCCAGGGGGTAGGCGCGCCCCCACCCTCGTGGGCCCCTCGTGGCTCCACCGACCTACTTCTTTCGCCTATATATAATCATATACCCCGAAAACATCCCAGAGCACCACGAAACCCTATTTCCACCGCCGCAACCTTCTGTACCTGTGAGATCCCATCTTGGGGCCTTTTCCGGCGCTCCGTCGGAGGGGGAATCGATCACGGAGGGCTTCTACATCAACACCATAGCATCTCCGATGATGTGTGAGTAGTTTACCACAGACCTTCGGGTCCATAGTTATTAGCTAGATGGCTTCTTCTCTCTCTTTGGATCTCAATACAAAGTTCTCCTCGATTCTCTTGGAGATCTATTCGATGTAATTCTTTTTGCGGTGTGTTTGTCGAGATCCGATGAATTTTGGGTTTATGATCAAGATTATCTATGAACAATATTTGGTTCTTCTCTGAATTCTTATATGTATGATTTGATATCTTTGCAAGTCTCTTTGAATTATCAGTTTGGTTTGGCCTACTAGATTGATCTTTCTTGCAATGGGAGAAGTTCTTAGCTTTGGGTTCAATCTTGCGGTGTCCTTTCCCAGTGACAGCAGGGGCAGCAAGGCACGTATTGTATTGTTGCCATCGAGGATAAAAAGATGGGGTTTATATCATATTGCTTGAGTTTATCCCTCTACATCATGTCATCTTGCCTAATGCGTTACTCTGTTCTTATGAACTTAATACTCTAGATGCATGCTGGATAGCGGTCGATGTGTGGAGTAATAGTAGTAGATGCAGAATCGTTTCGGTCTACTTGTCGCGGATGTGATGCCTATATACATGATCATGCCTAGATATTCTCATAACTATGCGCTTTTCTATCAATTGCTCGACAGTAATTTGTTCACCCACCGTAGATTATGCTATCTTGAGAGAAGCCACTAGTGAAACCTATGGCCCCTGGGTCTATTTTCCATCATATAAGTTTTCGATCTATTTTATTTTGCAATCTTTACTTTCCAATATATATCATAAAAATACCAAAAATATTTTATCTTATTATCTCTATCAGATCTCACTTTTGCAAGTGGCCGTGAAGGGATTGACAACCCCTTTATCGCGTTAGTTGCAAGGTTCTTATTTGTTTGTGCAGGTACAAGGCGAATTGCGTGTAACCTCCAACTGGATTGATACCTTGGTTCTCAAAAACTGAGGGAAATACTTATGCTACTTTGCTGCATCACCCTTTCCTCTTCTTGGGAAAAACAATGCATGCTCAAGAGGTAGCAAGAAGGATTTCTGGCGCTGTTGAGGCTTACGCCAAGTCAAGTCAAGATTTGATCTCCCAGCAACTAGCCATTTCTGGCGCCCGTGCCGGGGAGATCTACGCACAAGTCAAGACATACCAAGTACCCATCACAAACTCTTATCCCTCGCATTACATTATTTGCCATTTGCCTCTCGTTTTCCTCTCCCCCACTTCACCTTTGCCTTTTCTTCGCCCCTCTTTCGTTCATCCTTTTGTTTGCTCGTGTTGCCATGTGCCCTCTATTTGCTTGCATCTTCGCTTGCTAAAAATCTATTGTTATGGATCCTCATCCTCTTGCTAATATTTTTAAAAGATCCAATTATGATGAACCAATTGCTAGTGAGTTTTGTGCGCTAGATTATCTTTATGAGGTTTTGCTTGAAAGTCGTGAATCTGAAAAGTGTGATGAAGTGTTCAAAGAAGAAACTTATGAAGTGATTCACGATAGCTCCTTGAATGAAAAGCATGATTGCAATGATATTATTATAGATTCTATTAATGTCAATTGTGCTAATAATATGCAAAACCCTAAGCTTGGGGATGCTAGTTTTGCTATGTCTACTACTTGTTGCAATGATCATGACTGGGGTGATTCTTCTTATGATCTTGAAAATTTATTTAAGCCCCATGATGAATATGAGATTGATAATGTTCGCAATAATATTGAAAGTGGGTTTGGAAGAGTGTCAACTTTAGATCCCACATATTTGGAGAATGTTCAATCTTATGAAGTTTTTGATAAAAGTGGGTTTGGAGAGGTCATGACTTTAGTTAATGTTAATCCCACTATTTCGGAAGAGTGTCAACTTTGCACGCATGTGGATCGTGTTGAAAATATTTTATATGATAGCTATATTGTTGAATTTGATTATGATCCTACATGTAATTATTATGAGAGAGGAAAATATGGTTGTAGAAATTTTCATGTTACAAAATTACCTCTCGTTATGTTGAGATTGCTATTGTTTCTTTCTTCTTCCTTGCATATGCTAGTTTTTTCTTGCCTTGATAATTTTTATTTGCCTATAAGATGCCTATGCATAGGAATTATGTTAGACTTAGATGTGTTTGTCACATGTTTCATGATGCTCTCTTTGTGTTTCAATTATTATCTTTCGTGTGAGCATCGTTGAAATTTTATGCCTAGCTAGGGGCGTTAAACGATAGCGCTTGTTGGGAGGCAACCCAATTTTATTTTTGTTTCTTGCTTTTTGTTTCTGTTTAGTAATAAATAATTCATCTAGCCTCAGGTTAGATGTGGTTTTATGTTTTAATTAGTGTTTGTGCCAAGTAAAACCTATAGGATCTTCTTGGGTGATAATTATTTGATCTTGCTGAAAAAGACAGAAACTTTCTGCTCACAAAAACAATTGTTAAAAATCACCAGAAAGTGATAAAATACTGAGTCCAATTGCAGTAGATCAATACACAAATTAGTTAGGTCGTCCTAATTTGGAAGAATTTTTGAGTTACATAAAGTATACGTTTGATACATATTACTACAGACTGTTCTGTTTTTGATAGAGTCTGTTTTTCGTGTGTTGTTTGCTTATTTTGATGAATCTATGGCTAGTATCGGGGGGTATGAACCATAGAGAAGTTGTAATACAGTAGGTTTAACACCAATATAAATAAAGAATGAGTTCATTACAGTACCTTAAAGTGGTGGTTGTTTTCTTATACTAACGGAGCTCATGAGATTTTCTGTTGAGTTTTGTGTTGTGAAGTTTTCAAGTTTTTGGGTAAAGATTTGATGGATTATGGAATAAGGAGTGGCAAGAGCCTAAGCTTGGGGATGCCCCGGAAGGCATCCCCTCTTTCGTCTTCGTCTATTGGTAACTTTACTTGAGGCTATATTTTTATTCACCACATGATATGTGTTTTTCTTGGAGCGTCTTGTATGATTTGAGTCTTTACTTTTTAGTTTACCACAATCATCCTTGCTGTACACTCCTTTTGGAGAGACACGCCTGAATCGGAATTTATTAGAATACTCTTTGTGCTTCACTTATATTTTTTGAGCTAGATAATTTTGCTCTAGTGCTTCGCTTATATCTTTTAGAGCACGGTGGTGGTTTTATTTTATCGAAATTATTGATCTCTCATGCTTCACCTATATTATTTTGAGAGTCCTATAAAACATCATGGTAATTTGCTTTGGCAATAAAATTAGTCCTAATATGATGAACATCCAAGATGGGTATAATAAAAACTATCATATAAAGTGCATCGAATACTATGAGAAGTTTGATACTTGATAATTGTTTTGAGATATGAAGATGGTGATATTGGAGTCATGCTAGTTGAGTAGTTGTGAATTTGAGAAATACTTGTTCTAAAGTTTGTGATTCCCGTAGCATGCACGTATGGTGAACCGTTATCTGATGAAGTCGGAGCATGATTTATTTATGGATTGTCTTCCTTATGAGTGGTGGTCAGGGATGAGCGATGGTCTTTTCCAACCAATCTTTCCCCCTAGGAGCATATGTAATAGATTTTTGCAATAAGTATGTGAGTTCTTTATGACTAATGTTGAGTCCATGGATTATACGCACTCTCACCCTTCCACCATTGCTAGCCTATCTAATACCGCGCACCTTTCGCCGGTATCATACACCCACCATTTACCTTCCTCAAAACAGCCACCATACCTACCTATTATCGCATTTCCATAGCCATTCCGAGATATATTGTCATGCAACTTTCCACCGTTCCGTTTGATATGACACGTTTCATCATTGTCATATTGCTTTGCATGATAATGTAGTTGACATCGTATTTGTGGCAAAGCCACCTTTATAATTCTTTCATACATGTCACTCTTGATTCATTGCATATCCCGGTACACCACCGGAGGCATTCACATAGAGTCATATTTTGTTCTAAGTATTGAGTTGCAATTTTTGAGTTGTAAGTAAATAAAAGTGTGATGATCATCATTATTAGAGCATTGTCCCAAGTGAGGAAAGGATGATGGAGACTATGATTCCCCCACAAGTCGGGATGAGACTCCAGACGAAAAATATATAAAAATAAGAAGAAAAAAAAGAGGCCATAAAAAAGAGAAAATGCCTAAATAAAAAAATGAGAGAAAAAGAGATAAGGGACAATGTTACTATCCTTTTACCACACTTGTGCTTCAAAGTAGCACCATGATCTTCATGATAGAGAGTCTCCTATGTTATCACTTTCATATACTAGTGGGGATTTTACATTATAAAACTTGGCTTGTATATTCCAATGATGGGCTTCCTCAAATTGCCCTAGGTCTTCGTGAGCAAGCGAGTTGGATGCACACCCACTTAGTTTCTTTTGTTGAGCTTTCATACACTTATAGCTCTAGTGCATCCGTTGCATGGCAATCCCTACTCACTCACATTGATATCTATTGATGGGCATCTCCATAGCCCATTGATACGCCTAGTTGATGTGAGACTATCTTCTCCTTTTTGTCTTCTCCACAACCACCCTTCTATCCCACATATAGTGATATGTCCATGGCTCACGCTCATGTATTGCGTGAAGATTGAAAAAGTTTGAGAACATCAAAAGTATGAAACAATTGCTTGGCTTGTCATCGGGGTTGTGCATGATTTAAATATGATGAAGATAGAGCATAGCTAGACTATATGATTTTGTAGGGATAACTTTCTTTGGCCATGTTATTTTGAGAAGACATGATTGCTTTGTTAGTATGCTTGAAGTATTATTATTTTTATGTCAATATTAAACTTTTGTCTTGAATCTTTTGGATCTGAACATTCATGCCACAATAAAGAAAATTACATTGAGAATTATGCTCGGTAGCATTCCACATCAAAAATTTTGTTTTTATCATTTACCTACTCGAGGACGAGCAGGAATTAAGCTTGGGGATGCTTGATACGTCTCCAACGTATCTATAATTTTTGATTGTTCCATGCTATTATATTATCTGTTTTTGATGTTTAATGGGCTTTATTATGCACTTTTATATTATTTTTGGGACTAACCTACTAACCAAAGGCCCACTGCAAATTGCTGTTTTTTTTGCCTATTTCAGTGTTTCGCAGAAAAGGAATATCAAACGGAATCCAAACGGAATGAAACCTTCGGGAGAGTTATTTTTGGAACAAACGCAATCCAGGAGACTTGGAGTGGACGTCAAGGAAGCAACGAGGCGGCCACGAGGCAGGGAGGCGCGCCCCCCACCCTCGTGGGCCCCTCGTGGCTCCACCGACCTACTTCTTTCGCCTATATATACTCATATACCCCGAAAACATCCCAGAGCACCACGAAACCCTATTTCCACCGCCGCAACCTTCTGTACTCGTGAGATCCCATCTTGGGGCCTTTTCCGGTGCTCCGCCGGAGGGGGAATCGATCACGGAGGGCTTCTACATCAACACCATAGCCTCTCCGATGATGTGTGAGTAGTTTACCACAGACCTTCGGGTCCATAGTTATTAGCTAGATGGCTTCTTCTCTCTCTTTGGATCTCAATACAAAGTTATCGCGATTCTCTTGGAGATCTATTCGATGTAATTCTTTTCGCGATGTGTCTGTCCAAATCCAATGAATTGTGGGTTTATGATCAAGATTATCTATGAACAATATTTGGTTCTTCTCTGAATTCACCACCAGAGGCTTTTGCAGGCAAAGACTACTTTTGTCAGTATAACTTGTACTCGTTGTCTCCCTTCGAATTTGACCGTTGTGGGATCCCTTACCTCCTACATTTGGGAAGAGGACCAAGGCCGCTATAAATAGGACTTGGCCACCACCATAGTGGGGGGATGGATTCCACCCTGACGGATCCATTCCAGCACGACCAGCTCACCAGCTCATCGAGCTCAAGAACACCTCACCTCCTGAGGCTGTTTAACCACTGTACTAGTTCATCGTCAGCCCCTCGAGGCAATCCACTACAAACCTGGAGTAGGGTATTACACCGCAAGGTGGCCCGAACCAGGATAAACTGATGTGTCTCTTGTCCCTTGGGTTCATCGAGCTAGGCCGTGGAATCGTCGAGCAGGCAGACTGGGGAGGACGAGTCCTTCGCATGCACCCCAGAGTTCGAACCTCTCAAGGGTCTGCGGAACCCCGAATCCGACACAATCTACCTACTAGCTATGGACCCATAGGTATGTGTTAAACTACTCATGTTTCATCGGAGAGGCAATGGTGTTGATGTAGAAGCCCTACGTGATCAAATCCCCCTCCAGCAGGATACCGGAAAAGGCCCCAAGATGGGATCTCACGGGTACAAAAGGTTGCGGCGGTGGAAAAGTGGTTTTGTGGCTCCCCTGGAAGTTTTTGGGATATTTGAGAATATATAGGAGGAAGATCTAGGTCAGGGGGTCACCGAGGGGCCCACAAGGTTGGGGGGCGCGCCCTCCACCCTTGTGGCTCTTCTGACTTGCACTCCAAGTCTCCTGGGTGTCTTCTGGTCCAAGAAAAATCATCGCAAAGGTTTTATTCCGTTTGGACTCTGTTTGGTATTCCTTTTCTGCGAAACTCTAAAACAAGGAAAAAACAGGAACTGGGCTCTAGGTTAATAGGTTAGTCCCAAAAATCATACAAAATAGCATATTAATGCATATAAAACATCCAAAACAGATAATATAATAGCATAGAACAATAAAAAATTATAGATACATTAGAAACGTATCAGTCATGGTGCCACCAAATCAAGCTGACCAGTGCAACCACATTTTCCTTTTATGGGGAGGCCCTAATGCAGTTTATTGTCATGCCTCTCGTCGGTGCCTCCAAAGAGGGAAGGTTATGGGCGCGCGCTACCCTGATTAGGTAGGCGGACATGAACCTTGTGTGCCAGTTGTTGTTGTAAGGATCCTTGTCCCCGTTTGGGACCGTTTATGTTTTGCCACGACGGTGGCCGTTGGATGTCATGGGTTGATATCGGGGCCACCCAGGACTTAGCCCAAAGGGGAGTTTGTCGAAGTGGATGGGAGAGTGTGATGGCAATAGATTGGTTTTGTCGGAATGCCGTTGGTCCACCAGAATGGTGGTGCGAGGCCATGGGTTCCATGGTGTGGGTACAGTTTACTAACCTCTGCAGAGTGTGTGTTTAAATCTATTGATAGCCGCGCCCGTGGCTATGGGCCCAGTTCGTAGTCGGTCACACTATGAGCCAACAATAATAATAACTTGATTAATACTGACCCCGGTTTGATGGTGAGAAAGAGATTGGTTGTGATCGAGAGAGGATCACGGAGGTATCGTGGACACCGAAGTTGGTTGATCTTTATGTGATCACGAGATGATCACGGAGGTATCATGGATACCGATGTTGGTAAGTGGATGTATGAGATGGTTACTAGGTAACCGCCGAATAAGAGTAAGTTGGTGCATGATATGGTTTACCTGTTGCATGTAGTATCATCATGCTCATATGCTCATGCCATGCTAATAGTCGTATCATGTTCAGTTTGTGTCTGCCATGTATCATGTTCATGATTGTTTTAACCTGTTAATGCCATGATGTTGTTTGTCTTGACTCTTTTGGTTAATTGTGAGCTTGCAAGTACATTCAATGTACTAACTTGGCGTGTCATGCCAGTTTGCAGGTCATGCCTAGATTGCTTGCTTGTTTGGTGTGGTTCCTGTGTTCGCGGGCTAAGATAAATGTTCCAGCCAGAGTCCCTGCGGATTGGAGTCCATCATCGTCGTTCGTTGTTCCGCTGCCTCGAGTTGTTATGCTGCTTGCATAGAGCAACTGTGGTTGGCGTAGCGTCGCCGTGCTGGTGTTATTCATTGTAATATGGGAGACCTTGTATTCGTATTTGTGTTGTAATAGAGAGCTGGTTTGTTCTATGCTAAGCAGTGCCGTATTCCAGAAGACTTCACCTCGATCTCTGGGCTGGAATACAGGGCGTTCCGGTTTCTCTGAGCCGGGTGCCACAAGAGCTAGGGTTAGGGTTTCTGATTTGGGGATTTGTTGATTTGGTGATTTTGTTATTTGATTTGGCTATTTTGGTTCTTTTTGCTCCTGTAGATTCCTGCTAGCATTGAAGACCAAGACTACAATGGCCTGGAGAAGGCACCCGAGGGTCTCTGCGTGGAGCATCGGCTGCCAACTGAGCGTCGTGTAGCTTTTGAAGGATTTGAGACGGGTAGGAGGTTTCTAGTTTGTGCCCAGCCTGTAAGAATCATGCACATATTTTGTTCTATGTAATATAGTTGGTAGCCTCTGTTTAGTCTAGGCTCTGTTTAGTAAGTTAGTACTACTGATGATGAAGGTCATTGTTTACCATTTAGTAGTTTTGATGCTCACCATTGTTAAATAGGCCACCTGATGTTAGTACTATATTTGGGTAGACGCTTAGTTGGCAGTGGAGGTGCTCATAGTTTAGTGATTTATTAGTATTGATGCTCACTGCAACAGGTTGTGTAAGCATGCGCTCATGCATTTTTCTGTGTTGTTAAATTGGCCACTATTTTTTAGTATTATATTTGGCCAGCAGCTTAGTTAGCAGTGGAGATGCTCATTGTTTAATTGAGGCAAGTAGGTGATTATTTAATAGAGTAGAAGCTCAAAGTTGAGTGTTGCATAGCTGCTTGTCTTTATTTTTTATTGCATGACAATTTGTCTTAGATCTTAGGTTGCAGTAGAATTATCATTGTTTAGTGGGCCACATGCATAGGTTGTAGTGTTGCATGTGGCTCATTGTTTAATTGAGGCAAGTAGGTGATTATTTAATAGAGTAGAAGCTCAAAGTTGAGTGTTGCATAGCTGCTTGTCTTTATTTTTTATTGCATGACAATTTGTCCTAGATCTTAGGTTGCAGTAGAATTATCATTGTTTAGTGGGCCACATGCACAGGTTGTAGTTGTTATGATGTTTGTTGATTTTAAAAAATTGCCCTTTTTAAATTGGAATTCTTCAGAGAGTAACAGTATAAGTGTTTGCTATATTGCAGGAAGGTCCGAATTGTGGTTTTGTTGGGTGGGTTGACCCAGAGTGGCCTCCCACAATGCACAATGCATTGTTGAAGCTGTGGGAAATGTTTGAAGATAGTAGGAGTGCTAAGAGGAAGGTTAACCTGGAGGGTTCACTTATTCACCACCTTACAGAAGAGAAAAAGAATTTGGATGCCAACTATGACAGACTAGTTGAAGATGTTCATCAACTTCTTAACGCCTAGGAAGACAGGGTGCTAGATTTCAGCTATGTGCAGGCTAAGATGCAGGGTGCTGAGGACAGGATAGCTGAGGTTACCAGTGCAGCAGTGGCTGGCATGAAGACTGAGATGGAGAAGAAAGAGGCAGAGAACTTGAAGCTGCAAGAGAAGTATGCAGTGCTTATGAACCTGGTAGAAGCTCGAGGCAGTGTCATTAGGAACCTGAAGATGAATCATTTAGAGGAGAAGGAAAAGCTAAGTGAAGGCAACATCAACTTCAAGGTTCAGGTTGATGAGCTCACCAAGTCTGTGAAAAAGTCACTGAAGAGAATGTGCAGCTGAACGTTCACATGTCTGGTCCCAAGAAGGGACATGAGAATCTCATAAAACGCGGGGATGAGCTCAAGCTCCAGGTTGCTGATCAGTTGAAGGCACTGGAGAAGAACAAAGAGAAGCTGAAGTTGATCCATGACATCTTGAAGGAATGAGGTAGATGAAGATGAAGATGAACTGGGTAGATGAAGCAGAGTATACCTATCATGATATATGTTGCTTTGATAGAAGGCTTTGCTAATCTTTTGTGGAGAATGGTAGTTTAATGAAGTGTAATGTATGGATGTAGTAGTTGTGAACTATGTTGAACTCCACTATGCTATGGTCTGTAGCTAATGTTGTAATGCAAGAACCTATTAATTATGGCTGTAAGAAACTATGGTTATGCTCAAGTATGCTTTGTTAGATGGCTTGAGTTATTTTTCTTCATCTATGTTGCTTTGATAGATGATGGTTGAATTTATATATATCTTGATAGATGTTGCTTTGATGGTTATGGTTAGGTTGTTAGGGTTTCGTCGATGCCGAGCCACCCTAAGGTTAGGTGATTAGGGTTCCGTCGACACCGAGCCATCCTGAACCCTTATGGTTAGGTGGTTAGGGTTCCGTCGATGCCGAGCCACCCTAAACCAGACAAGTTTGGTGGTTAGGGTTCCCTCGACGCCGTGCCACCCTAAACCAGAAAAGTTGTGTGGTTAGGGTTCCCTCGACACTAAGCCACCCTAAACCAGAAAAGTTTGGTGGTTAGGGTTCCCTCAGCACCGAGCGACGCTAAACCAGACAAGTTTGGTGGTTAGGGTTCCCTCGATGCCGAGCCACCCTAAACTAGACAAGTTGTGTGGTTAGGGTTCCCTCGACGTCGAACCACCCTAAACCACACAAGTTTGGTGGTTAGGGTTCCCTCGACGCCGAGCCACCCTAAACCAATATCATATGAAAGTATGAAACTTATATCTTATGAAGCTATAAACAAACAAATATCATATGAAACTAGAAACAAACAAATATCATATGCAAGTGTCAAACTTAGTACACATTAAACATTGCTCATATGAGACTTAGTACACATCAAACCCAACTTAGTACTCCATCAGAACATACATAGTAGTTCAGAAGTAGAATCCAGAAGCAAAAATAAGACCCAACTTAGTTCAGAAGCATCAGACCCAACTTAGTTCAGAAGCAAAACCCAGAAGCATCTTTTGGTACACATCAGACCAAACTTGCAACACATATTGTTTAGAAGCATAACTTCCAACATTCTATCACTCAAGTGTTACCACTGGCAGTAAAGAATGCCATCCAGCCAGAATGACTCCTTGGGACACCAGAAGGAGGAGGAGCACCAGAAGTAGAAGGACCAGAAGATGAAGCTCCAGCAGCAAATCTTGGGATAGTGAAAGGCCTTGGAACACATGCATTAGTTGACCTTCTTGCAGATCTTGCAGGTGGAGGCTGTGATCTTGCTGGTGCTTGCTGTGATCTTGCTGGTGGATTAGCTCCAGCTTCATTCCTTGATCTTGTAGGTGCCTTGCAAACATAAAAGGAAACATGGTAGTTAGTCACAAGGGTTTACCACATAAAATTTGAAAGATGCAAACCAATTAATAAGTAGTATTGACAAGGGTTTACTGCATGCTTGTTTTTCCTCATAGCCAACTTTGGTCCCAACTATTGCTTGCAGTTGGTGTACCTATGACCTTCGAGCCCACAGTTTGTTGCATGTTATAGTGGCCATTCTTGAACTGTCCTTTGGTTTTGGAACCTCAAATCCGCCCTTTATTATCGTCTCTTTCTTTCTTCCCTTCTTCACATGAAATTTGGGTGGCTCTATGTCTGGTCCACTTGTCCTTGTCCAATCATGTTCACCAGGAACAGGATATATCATTGGTTCATATGTAGCTAGGTAAAAGGGTTTTTTTGAAGAATTTGCACACATAGTCCTCTGGAAATCTTTTTGCCTTATTAATTGCTGATATTGCATGGTTGCATGGTATGCCAGACAGGTCCCACTTTCTACAGCCACATGTATAAAGTTCCAAGTTCACATCATGTGTTTGCTGCCCACTGGTCACTTGCCAAAGATTTACACCAGCTTGAATAGGTTTGCAAAATCTGGCCCTTTCCTTTTCCACCTCTAGCTTGTCAGCATAATGTGGTGTGATCTCCCACTGAGCTGCCTTTCCTCTCTCTCTCTCTGTTCCTATGCCACCTCACCATCTGCTTGTCCTTAATACCATCAATCATAGTCCTAATAGGTTTTCCCCTAAAATCTAGTATGTACTTGTTGAACGCCTCAGACAGGTTGTTAATAACCAAATATTTCTTGCAGTTAGTGTCAAAAGCATGCCTAGTCCATGTGTGCTTAGGTATTCCACTTAGCCACTTCCAAGCTTCCTCACTCCCATTTTTCAGATCATTCATGGCAATGTTAAACTTGTGTTGGTTATAAGCATAGCTGGCATTATCCATCCATTTCTTAAGATTGAAGGAAATATGCCCTAGAGGCAATAATAAAGTATTATTTATTTCCTTATATCATGATAAATGTTTATTATTCATGCTAGAATTGTATTAACCGGAAACATAATACATGTGTGAATACATAGACAAACAGAGTGTCACTAGTATGCCTCTACTTGACTAGCTCGTTAATCAAAGATGGTTATGTTTCCTAGCCATAGACATGAGTTGTCATTTGATTAACGGGATCACCTCATTAGGAGAATGACGTGATTGACTTGACCCATTCCGTTAGCTTAGCACTCGATCGTTTAGTATGTTGCTATTGCTTTCTTCATGACTTATACATGTTCCTATGACTATGAGGTTATGCAACTCCCGTTTACCGGAGGAACACTTTGTGTGCTACCAAACGTCACAACGTAAATGGGTGATTATAAAGGTGCTCTACAGGTGTGTCCAAAGGTACTTGTTGGGTTGACGTATTTCGAGATTAGGATTTGTCACTCCGATTGTGGGAGAGGTATCTCTGGGCCCACTCGGTAATGCACATCACTATAAGCCTTGCAAGCATTATGACTAATGAGTTAGTTGCGGGATGATGTATTACGGAACGAGTAAAGAGACTTGCCGGTAACGAGATTGAACTAGGTATCGAGATACCGACGATCGAATCTCGGGCAAGTAACATACCGATGACAAAGGGAACAACGTATGTTGTTATGCGGTCTGACCGATAAAGATCTTCGTAGAATATGTGGGAGCCAATATGGGCATCCAGGTCCCGCTATTGGTTATTGACCGGGGAGGTGTCTCGGTCATGTCTACATAGTTCTCGAACCCGTAGGGTCCGCACGCTTGACGTTACGATGACAGTTTTATTGAGTTTTTATGTACGGAAGGAGTTCGGAGTCCCGGATGAGTTCAGGGACATGACGAGGAGTCTCGAAATGGTCGAGACGTAAAAGTCGATATATTGGACGACTATATTCGGACATCGGAAAGGTTCCGAGTGATTCGGGTATTTTTTGGAGTACCGGAGAGTTACGGGAATTCGTATTGGGCCTTAATGGGCCATACGGGAAAGGAGAGAAAGGCCTCAAAAGGTGGCCGCACCCCTCCCCATGGTCTGGTCCGAATTGGACTAGGGAAGGGGGGCGCCCCCTTCCTTCTTTCTCCTTCTCCCGGGAGTAGGACTCCCCCCTTTGGCGCGCCTCTCCCCTTGGCCGGCTCCCTCCCCCTTGCTCCTTTATATACGGGGGCAGGGGGGCACCCCGGAGACACACAATTGGATATACGATATTTTAGCCGTGTGCGGTGCCCCCCCTCCACCATATTACACCTCAATAATACCGTCGCGGAGCTTAGGCGAAGCCCTGCGTCGGTGGAACATCATCATCGTCACCACGCCGTCGTGCTGACGAAACTCTCCCTCAACACTCGGCTGGATCGGAGTTCGAGGGACGTCATCGAGCTGAACGTGTGCTGAACTCGGAGGTGCCGTGCGTTCGGTACTTGATCGGTCGGATCGTGAAGACGTACGACTACATCAACCGCGTTGTGATAACGCTTCCGCTGTCGGTCTACGAGGGTACGTGGACAACACTCTCCCTCTCGTTGCTATGCATCACCATGTTCTTGCGTGTGCGTAGGAATTTTTTTGAAATTACTATGTTCCCCAACAGTGGCATCCGAGCCTGGTTTTATGCGTTGATGCTATGCACAAGTAGAACACAAGTGAGTTGTGGGCGATATAAGTCATACTGCTTACCAGCATGTCATACTTTGGTTCAGCGGTATTGTGAGATGAAGCGGCCCGGACCGACATTACGCATACGCTTACGCGAGACTGGTTTCACCGTTGAGAGCACTCGTTGCTTAAAGGTGACTGGCGGGTGTCTGTCTCTCTCACTTTAGTTGAACCGAGTGTGGCTATGCCCGGTCCTTGCGAAGGTTAAAAGAGCACCAACTTGACAAACTATCGTTGTGGTTTTGATGCGTAGGTAAGAACGGTTCTTGCTAAGCCCGTAGCAGCCACGTAAAACTTGCAACAACAAAGTAGAGGACGTCTAACCTGTTGTTGCAGGGCATGTTGTGATGTGATATGGTCAAGACATGATGCTATATTTTATTGTATGAGATGATCATGTTTTGTAACCGAGTTATCGGCAACTGGCAGGAGCCATATGGTTGTCGCTTTATTGTATGCAATGCAATCGCCATGTAATTGTTTTACTTTATCACTAAGCGGTAGCGATAGTCGTAAAAGCAATAAGTTGGCGAGACGACAACGATACTACGATGGAGATCAAGGTGTCGCGCCGGTGACGATGGTGATCATGACGGTGCTTCGGAGATGGAGATCACGAGCACGGTGCTTCGGAGATGGAGATCACGAGCACGGTGCTTCGGAGATGGAGATCACAAGCACAAGATGATGATGGCCATATCATATCACTTATATTGATTGCATGTGATGTTAATCTTTTATGCATCTTATCTTGCTTTGATTGACGGTAGCATTATAAGATGATCTCTCACTAAAATTTCAAGATAAATGTTCTCCCTGAGTATGCACCGTTGCGAAAGTTCTTCGTGCTGAGACACCACGTGATGATCGGGTGTGATAGGCTCTACGTTCAAATACAACGGGTGCAAAACAGTTGCACACGCGGAATACTTAGGTTAAACTTGACGGGCCTAGCATATGCAGATATGGCCTCGGAACACGGAGACCGAAAGGTCGAGCGTGAATCATATAGTAGATATGATCAACATAGTGATGTTCACCGTTGAAACTACTCCATCTCACGTGATGATCAGACATGGTTTAGTTGATATGGATCACGTGATCACTTAGAGGATTAGAGGGATGTTTATCTAAGTGGGAGTTCTTAAGTAATATGATTAATTGAACTTAAATTTATCATGAACTTAGTCCTGACAGTATTTTGCAAATTATGCTCGCGTTGTTGCTTCCCTGTGTTTTATTTTTGATATGTTCCTAGAGAAAAATTATGTTGAAAGATGTTAGTAGCAAAGATGCGGATTGGATCCGTGATCTGAGGATTATTCTCATTGCTGCACAGAAGAATTATGTCCTTAATGCACCGCTAGGTGACAGACCTATTGCAGCAGCAGATGCAGACGTTATGAACGTTTGGCTAGCTCAATATGATGACTACTTGATAGTTTAGTGCACCATGCTTAACTGCTTAGAATCGGGACTTCAAAGACGTTTTGAACGTCATGGACCATATGAGATGTTCCAGGAGTTGAAGTTAATATTTCAAGCAAATACCTGAGTTGAGAGATATGAAGTCTCCAACAAGTTCTATAGCTAAAAGATGGAGGAGAATCGCTCAACTAGTGAGCATGTGCTCAGATTGTCTGGGTACTACAATCGCTTGAATCAAGTGGGAGTTAATCTTCCAGATAAAATAGTGATTGACAGAATTCTCTAGTCACCATCACCAAGTTAGTAGAACTTCGTGATGAACTATAGTATGCAAGGGATGACGAAAGTAATTCCCGAGTCTTCGTGATGCTGAAATCAACGAAGGTAGAAATCAAGAAAAACATCAAGTGTTGATGGTTGACGAGACCACTAGTTTCAAGAAAAGGGCAAAGGGAAGAAGGGGAACTTCAAGAAGAACGGCAAGCAAGTTGTTGCTCAAGTGAAGAAGCCTAAGTCTGGTCCTAAGCCTGAGACTAAGTGCTTCTACTGCAAAGGGACTGGTCACTGGAAGCGGAACTACCCCAACTATTTGGTGGATAAGAAGGATGGCAAAGTGAACAAAGGTATATTGGATATACATGTTATTGATGTGTACTTTACTAGTGTTTATAGCAACCCCTCGGTATTTGATATTGGTTCAGATGCTAAAGTAGTAACTCGAAACGGGAGTTGCAGAATAAACAGAGACTAGTAAAAAGGCGAGGTGACGATGTGTGTTGGAAGTAGTTCCAAGATTGATATGATCATCATCGCACACTCCCTGTACTTTCGGGATTAGTGTTGAAACTAAATAAGTGTTATTTGGTGTTTGCGTTGAGCATGAATATGATTTGATCATGTTTATTGCAATACGGTTATTCATTTAAGCTAGAGAACAATTGTAGTTCTGTTTACATGAATAAAAACCTTCTATGGTCATACACATCAACGAAAATGATTTGTTGGATCTCGATCGTAGTGATACACATATTCATAATATTGAAGCCAAAAGATGCAAAGTTAATAATGATAGTGCAACTTATTTGTGGCACTGCCGTTTAGGTCATATTGGTGTAAAGCGCATGAAGAAACTCCATACTGATGGGATTTTGGAATCACTTGATTATGAGTCACTTGATGCTTGCGAACCGTGCCTCATGGGCAAGATGACTAAAACGCCGTTCTCCGGAACTATGGAGAGAGCAACAGATTTGTTGGAAATCATACATACAGATGTATGTGGTCCCATGAATATTGAGGCTCATAGCAGGTATCATTATTTTCTGACCTTCACAGATGATTTAAGCAGATATGGGTATATCTACTTAATGAAACAGAAGTCTGAAACATTTGAAAAGTTCATATAATTTCAGAGTGAAGTGGAAAGTCATCGTAACAAGAAAATAAAGTTTCTACGATCTGATCGTGGAGAAGAGTATTTGAGTTACGAGTTTGGCCTTCAGTAAAAACAATGTGAAATAGTTTCACTACTCACGCCACCTGGAACACCACAGTGTAATGATATGTCCGAACATCGTAACCGTACTTTATTAGATATGGTGCAATATATGATGTCTCTTACCAATCTACCACTATCGTTTTGGGGTTATGCATTAGAGACAGCTACATTCACGTTAAATAGGGTACCATCTAAATCCGTTGAGACGACATCTTATGAACTGTGGTTTGGCAAGAAACCAAAGTTGTCGTTTCTTAAAGTTTGGGGTTGCGATGCTTATGTGAAAAAGTTTCATCTTGATAAGCTCAAACCCAAATCGGAGAAATGTGTCTTCATAGGATACCCAAAGGAGACAGTTGGGTACACCTTCTATCACAGATCCGAAGGGAAGACATTTGTTGCTAAGAATGGATCCTTTCTAGAGAAGGAGTTTCTCTCGAAAGAAGTGAGTAGGAGGAAAGTAGAACTTGATGAGGTAACTGTACTTGCTCCCTTATTGGAAAGTAGTTCATCACAGAAATCTGTTCCTGTGACTCCTACACCAATTAGTGAGGAAGTTAATGATGATGATCACGTAACTTCAGATCAAGTTACTACCAAACCTCGTAGGTAAACCAGAGTAAGATCCGCACCAGAGTGGTACGGTAATCTTGTTCTGGAGGTTATGTTACTAAACCATGACGAACCTACGAACTATGAAGAAGCGATGGTGAGCCCAGATTCCGCAAAATGGCTTGAGACCATGAAATCTGAGATGAGATCCATGTATGAGAACAAAGTGTTGACTTTGGTTGACTTGCCCGATGATCGGCAAGCAATTGAGAATAAATGGATCTTCAAGAGGAAGACAGACGCTGATAGTAGTGTTACTATCTACAAAGCTAGAATTGTCGCAAAAAGGTTTTTCGACAAATTCAAAGTGTTGACTATGATGAGAGTTTCTCACTCGTATCTATGCTTAAGTCTGTCCGAGTCATGTTAGCAATTGCCACATTTTATGAAATATGGCAAATGGATAAACAAAACTGCATTCCTTAATAGATTTATTAAAGAAGAGTTGTATATGATGCAACCAGGAGGTTTTGTCAATCCTAAAAGTGCTAACAAAATATGCAAGCTCCAGCGATCCATCTGTGGACTGGTGCAAGCATCTCGGAGTTGGAATATACGCTTTGATAAGTTGATCAAAGGATATAGTTTTATACAGACTTGCGGTGAAGCCTGTATTTACAAGAAAGTGAGTGGGAGCACTACAGCATTTCTGATAAGTATATGTGAATGACATATTGTTGATCAGAAATAATGTAGAATTATTCTGCAAAGCATAAAGGAGTGTTTGAAAGGAGTTTTTTCAAAGAAAGACCTCGGTGAAGCTGCTTACATATTAAGCATCAAGATCTATAGAGATAGATCAAGACGCTTGATAAGTTTTTTCAATGAGTACATACCTTAACAAGATTTTGAAGTAGTTCAAAATAGAACAGTCAAAGAAAGAGTTCTTGCCTATGTTACAAGGTGTGAAATTGAGTAAGACTCAAAGCCCGACCACGACAGAAGATAGAAAGAGAATGAAAGTCATTCCCTATGTCTTGGCCATAGGTTCTATAAAGTATGCCATACTGTGTACCAGATCTATTGTATACCCTACACTGATTTTGGCAAGGGAGTACAATAGTGATCTAGGAGTAGATCACTGGACATCGGTCAAAATTATCCTTAGTGGAATAAGGATATGTTTCTCGATTATGGAAGTGACAAAAGGTTCGTCGTAAAGGGTTACGTCGATGCAAGTTTTGACACTAATCTAGATGACTCTAAGTCTCGGTCTAGATACATATTGAAAGTGGGAGCAATTAGCTAGAGTAGCTCCGTGCAGAGCATTGTAGACATAAAAATTTGCAAAATACTTACGGATCTGAATGTGACAGACCCGTTGACTAAAATTATCTCACAAGCAAAACATGATCACACCTTAGTAGTCTTTGGGTGTTAATCACATAGCGATGTGAACTAGATTACTGACTCTAGTAAACCCTTTGGGTGTTGGTCACATGGTGATGTGAACTATTGATCACATGGCGATGCGATGGGTGTTAATCACATGGTGATGTGAACTATTGATGTTAAATCACATGGCGATGTGAACTAGATTATTGACTCTACTGCAAGTGGGAGACTGAAGGAAATATGCCCTAGAGGCAATAATAAAGTATTATTTATTTCCTTATATCATGATAAATGTTTATTATTCATGCTAGAATTGTATTAACCGGAAACATAATACATGTGTGAATACATAGACAAACAGAGTGTCACTAGTATGCCTCTACTTGACTAGCTCGTTAATCAAAGATGGTTATGTTTCCTAGCCATAGACATGAGTTGTCATTTGATTAACGGGATCACCTCATTAGGAGAATGACGTGATTGACTTGACCCATTCCGTTAGCTTAGCACTCGATCGTTTAGTATGTTGCTATTGCTTTCTTCATGACTTATACATGTTCCTATGACTATGAGATTATGCAACTCCCGTTTACCGGAGGAACACTTTGTGTGCTACCAAACGTCACAACGTAAATGGGTGATTATAAAGGTGCTCTACATGTGTGTCCAAAGGTACTTGTTGGGTTGACGTATTTCGAGATTAGGATTTGTCACTCCGATTGTCGGAGAGGTATCTCTGGGCCCACTCGGTAATGCACATCACTATAAGCCTTGCAAGCATTATGACTAATGAGTTAGTTGCGGGATGATGTATTACGGAACGAGTAAAGAGACTTGCCGGTAACGAGATTGAACTAGGTATCGAGATACCGACGATCGAATCTCGGGCGAGTAACATACCGATGACAAAGGGAACAACGTATGTTGTTATGCGGTCTGACCGATAAAGATCTTCGTAGAATATGTGGGAGCCAATATGGGCATCCAGGTCCCGCTATTGGTTATTGACCAGAGAGGTGTCTCGGTCATGTCTACATAGTTCTCGAACCCGTAGGGTCCGCACGCTTAACGTTACGATGATAGTTTTATTGAGTTTTGATGTACGGAAGGAGTTCGGAGTCCCGGATGAGATCAGGGACATGACGAGGAGTCTCGAAATGGTCGAGACGTAAAAATCGATATATTGGACGACTATATTCGGACATCGGAAAGGTTCCGAGTGATTCGGGTATTTTTTGGAGTACCGGAGAGTTACGGGAATTCGTATTGGGCCTTAATGGGCCATACGGGAAAGGAGAGAAAGGCCTCAAAAGGTGGCCGCACCCCTCCCCATGGTCTGGTCCGAATTGGACTAGGGAAGGGGGGCGCCCCCTTCCTTCTTTCTCCTTCTCCCTTCCCTTCTCCTATTCCAACAAGAAGGAGGAGTCCTACTCCCGGTGGGAGTAGGACTCCCCCCCTTGGCGCGCCTCTCCCCTTGGCCGGCTGCCTCCCCCTTGCTCCTTTATATACGGGGGCAAGGGGGCACCCCGGAGACACACAATTGGATATACGATATTTTAGCCGTGTGCGGTGCCCCCCTCCACCATATTACACCTCGATAATACCGTCGCGGAGCTTAGGCGAAGCCCTGCGTCGGTGGAACATCATCATCGTCACCACGCCGTCGTGCTGACGAAACTCTCCCTCAACACTCGGCTGGATCGGAGTTCGAGGGACGTCATCGAGCTGAACGTGTGCTGAACTCGGAGGTGCCGTGCGTTCGGTACTTGATCGGTCGGATCGTGAAGACGTACGACTACATCAACCGCGTTGTGATAACGCTTCCGCTGTCGGTCTACGAGGGTACGTGGACAACACTCTCCCCTCTCGTTGCTATGCATCACCATGTTCTTGCGTGTGCGTAGGAATTTTTTTGAAATTACTACGTTCCCCAACAAAGACCCCCCCCCCTAAACCCAGCATTCTGGAAATTTGCATAGAGGTGTCTAAGGCAAAATCTTTGATGGCAGTTTGAAAAAACTTGATTTACTGCATTTAGTAGCCCATGTTCACATGGCATGCTAAACTTAGTTGTTGTACTACTGCATGTAGAACATAACATGCTAATGCAGAGAGTAACTCTAATGCATAAGAACATAACAGGAAGAACAAAATGGGAAGATGCATGCATACCTTCTGTCTATCAGACATGATAGTATAAAGGCCAAATTTCCCACTTCTCCTCCTAGACATATCTTCAGCTGGTGCAGAAACCAACACCAATTAGTTGTGTCCTCTTGTCCAAAATAGCAAATGCAAGTGGGAAAATATTGTTATTGCCATCTCTTCCAGTGGCGGCAAGGATTGCGCACCAGTGGTCAGCTTAATAAAGCTGTGACGCCCGGGTAATTAGGCTACAGTAATCCCACGTTAATGATGCCCCGTCACCACGGTTACTGTTGTTAATCTCGTGTTATTTCAAAATCGATTCGAAATTCAAACTTAAAATAAAGTCAAGCGGTAAAGATTTTCAAATATTAAAACTAAAATGTTGGGGTGTTGCCAAATAATGCATAGGTAATTATTGTGGAGAAACCACACTTTTATAAAATGTTTAAAGGCTTTAAAGTAATTAAAACAACAGCTATGACAATTAATTAAATGCCTTTTAAAAATAATAATAATGCAAACTATTTCAATTAGGTGTCAAACTTTTTGGGGCAGTAGAATAAATTATAACATTAATTTAGGAGTTGTATTTATATTTTATAAAACAGGAATTAAAAGAAAATAGATAAAGAAAAGAAAACAAAAAACAAAACAATACAAAAGAAAAAGGAAAAGCAGAGAGAGAGAGAAAGCCCCTGCCCCACTTGGGCTTCGGCCACCCGAGCCAGCTGGCCCAGCAGGCCAGCCCGCCTCCCTCGGTCGTTCCCTCCCCTTCTCTGTTCCCCCGACCAGGGTCGGAACAGGGGCACGTCCCCGCCGGACCCCCTCGCCGGCGTCGAGGAGGGGATAAGGTCGCCACGCCCCCGCCTCCTCGGTTCCTCCTCCCACTCACCCTGCTCTCGCCCTCGGTCACTACGCCTCTCCCTCTCCCCTCAGATCCACGCCGCTCCCTCCTTCCCCACCGCAACCGAGCGCCACCGCCGCCATGGCTCCGGCCTAGCCACGGCCACTGTGCCCACCTCGCCGCTCCATTGTGTCCCCGAGGTCCGCCGTCGTCCGCTGCTTCGACTGGTGCACTCCGTTGGAGCTCGGAGCCACCGCAACGCCCACGACGCCGCCGTCTTCCTCCTCTGCTCCGACAAGCTTCGCCGCCGATTCCGCCCCACCGAGCCCTCCTCGAGCACGCTTCAGCACACCTGCAGGAGCACTGTGAGCTCCGCCCCCTTCTCCCCTCTCCTCGCGCTTCTCTTCTTGCCCCGTAGCTGCTCCCACCGTCGTGCCCGAGCTCGTCGCCGCGGTGGTGCTCGCCGCCATGGCCACTGCCCGCAGAGCTCGCGGCCGACCACCTCGCCGTGCTCAGCACCTCCGCCCGCGCCCACTGCACACGCCCGCTGCTCCTCCCGCTTCCCCTGGCGCCGTCCTCAACGGGCCAGTGCTTCGGCCGCCGCCGCGAGCTCGTCTCCGGTGAGCTCGTCGCCTCCCGCCTACTGCCGACTGCGGCAGTGGATGCGCGTGAGCACCAGCCGCCCGTAGAGCCGCTCCGCGTGGCAAGCCGTGTCCCGAAGCTCCATCGCCGTCGAGCGCCCAAAGGCCACCGCCGCCCGTGCTCCACGCCGACGCCGTTTCCGGCCGCCCCGGGGCCGGCCACCACCGCGGTTAGCTGCGGCTCGCCGCTCCCGTTCGAACGGCGTCGGCCGCATCCATTTTGGCCGCCGAACGGCGAATCCCGCCGCACGGCCGCACCCTCCGCCACGTTTTGGCTCGCCGGAGCCAACTCCGGCGCCGGCCGCCGACGTGGCTGGCCTGGGGCCACCCCAGAGCCACTGCCAGTGGGCCCCGTGGGTCCCAGTTGACTGGGTTGACCCAGTCAACTGCTGACTGGGCAGGCCCCAGCCACTGACGTGCGGGCCCCACTGCTTAATCCTGTAATTAAAACATTTTAATAATTAAAACTAATTAGTTTAGTTGATTAGACATTGACAGGTGGGGTCCAGTAGTTAACTAATCTAAAATTAGTTAGTTTAAACTTCTGTTAGTCCACTGTCTATGACAGGTAGGACCCACTGGTCAGTTTGACTTAGTCAACCCCTGTTGACTGCTGATGTCAGCATGACATCATGCTGATGTCATAAATCCAATTTCGAATTAAATTAAATGATTAATTAAATTCCAAAAATTAGTAAATCTTTAGAAAATCATGTCTTTTAAACCGTAACTCGGATGGAAATACTTTGTACATGAAAGTTGCTCAGAACGACGAGATGAATCCGGATGCGCAGCCCGTTCGTCCACCACACATCCCTAACCTATCGAACTCACAACTTTCCCCCTCCGGTCCATCTGTCCGAAATTGCGAAACATCGGGAATACTTCCCGGATGTCCCCCCCCCTTCGCCGGTACCACCTACTGTCGCGTTAGGACACACCTAGCACCGCTCATTGTCATGTCACGCATCGTCATGCTTATGTTTGCATTGTATTTACTGTTTCTTCCCCCCTCTTCTCTCCGGTAGACTACGAGACCGACACTACTGCTGCCCAGTTCGACTACGGAGTTGACGACCCCTCCTACTTGCCAGAGCAACCAGGCAAGCCCCCCCCCCTTGATCACCAGATATCGCCTATTCTTCTCTATACTGCTTGCATTAGAGTAGTGAAGCATGTTACTGCTTTCCGATATCCTATCCTGATGCATAGCCTATCCTTGCTACTACTGTTGTTACTTTTACCTGCAATCCTACATGCTTAGTATAGGATGCTAGTTTTCCATCAGTGGCCCTACATTCTTGTCCGTCTGCTGTGCTATACTATCGGGCCGTGATCACCTGGGCGGTGATCACGGGTATATACTTATATACTATATACATGACACCTGTGGTGACTAAAGTCGGGTCGGCTCGTAGGAGTACCCGCAAGTGGATCTTTGTGGCGGATCGACAGGGCAGGTTGAGACCGCCTAGGTGAGAGGTGGGCCTGGCCCTGGACGGCGTCCACGGTTACTTCAAAATAACACGCTTAACGAGTTCTTGGTATTTGATCTGAGTCTGGCCATTTGGTCTATACGCACTAACCATCTACGCGGGAGTAGTTATGGGTATCCCGGCGTCGTGGTATCAGCCGAAGCTCTTTTTGACGTCAGCGACTCAGTGGCGCGCGCCGCATTGGACCGTAAGCTCGCGCTTGTATTAAGGGGGCTAGGTCTGCTTCCGGCCGCGTACGCAACATGCAGGTGTGCATAGGGCGATGGGCCCAGACCCCTGCGCGCATAGGGTTTAGACTGGCGTGCTGACCTCTCTGTTGAGCCTAGGTGGGGCTGTGACGTGTTGATCTTACGAGGTCGGGCATGACCCAGAAAAGTGTGTCCGGCCAAATGGGATCGAGCGTGTTGGGTTATGTGGTGCACCCCTGCAGGGAAGTTTATCTATTCGAATAGCCGTGTCCCTCGGTAAAAGGACGACCCGGAGTTGTACCTTGACCTTATGACAACTAGAACCGGATACTGAATAAAATACACCCTTCCAAGTGCCAGATACAACCCGGTGATCGCTCTCTAACAGGGCGACGAGGAGGGGATCGCCGGGTAGGATTATGCTATGCGATGCTACTTGGAGGACTTCAATCTACTCTCTTCTACATGCTGCAAGATGGAGGCTGCCAGAAGCGTAGTCTTCGACAGGATTAGCTATCCCCCTCTTATTCTGGCATTCTGCAGTTCAGTCCACTGATATGGCCCTTTACACATCTACCCATTGCATATGTAGTGTAGCTCCTTGCTTGCGAGTACTTTGGATGAGTACTCACGGTTGCTTTTCTCCCTCTTTTCCCCTTTCTATACCTGATTGTCGCAACCAGATGCTGGAGTCCAGGAGCTAGAGATCCCGAGGATGATGCTACATGGAGTTCGGCTTCGAGGAGTAGTTAGGAGGTCCCAGGCAGGAGGCCTTGCCTTTTCGATCGTTGCTACTTTTGTGCTAGCCTTCTTAAGGCAAACTTGTTTAACTTATGTCTGTACTCAGATGTTGTTGCTTCCGCTGACGCATCTGTGATCGAGCACTTGTATTCGAGCCCTCGAGGCCCCTGGCTTGTATTATGATGCTTGTATGACTTATTTATGTTTTAGAGTTGTGTTGTGATATCTTCCCGTGAGTCCCTGATCTTGATCGTACACATTTGCGTGCATGATTAGTGTACGGTCAAATCGGGGGCGTCACAAAAGCATCCATCAACACCTGTTGTTCCAAGAAAAGAACAATATAAGTCACTACATGTGATCCAATGCTAACTAAGCTCCTGACCTAACAATACTATACATTTAAGTCACTATAAAGCACTAGTAAACAATGAAAATTTGTGATGTACAATAACAAGGAAGGCATAACTAACCAATGAATGGTCTGCATCCATTCAGAAATCCCTCCCTTGCTCCATTTATGCAGAAGAACATAGCATGAAACCTTGGCCCTGGATGTGGTATTTTTGTAGTAGGTTTTGGAGTAACTGTTGTAACTACAACTCTACTACCAGGGTTTGTATCCATGATGGTCTGAGCATAATCCCTAAGTCTAGGATACTGCTTCTTGTGCTCTCCTAGCACAGCTTCTGTAGCAAAGTTTTTGGCCCTATAGGCCATGTGCCTTGTCACATCAACACCATACTTCTCCTGGCAGTCGTCAATCAAAGTGTGTATGCTAGTGGTTGGATCAGACCTGAACAATGACTCATAGGTCTTTGCAAGAAACTTTGCACTAATCCTTGATGTCTCTGTGCTGCTAGGGCAAGTGTGCTCCAGCCTAATTTTCTTAATAGCAAAAGTCTTATCCCCCTTGATAATTGCAGCAAGTATGCAAAACTGCAGTGCTCTTGCTTACAACAAGCAATGATCCTTTGGTCTGAGTTTCTGTGATACCTGAAGTCTCTGGCCTATGTGATGTGCAAGCTCAACAAAGCATCTCTCAATTGCTGCTGATCCTTAAAGCACATGTACAAACATAACTGCTGATGTGGTTGCTCAAGTTTGTCATTGTACCAGATCCTTGGTTTCCTTTTCTTGGCCCTACTCTTCCTCCCTTTAGTTAGAACAAATGAGAGTGGCTAATGTCCATCATCTTCATCCTCAAACAGGAACCCATCATCTGCTTCATCTGATGAAGGAATGAAACCAGGTTTTGTTGGGGAACGTAGTAATTTCAAAAAAAATCCAACGCACACGCAAGATCATGGTGATGCATAGCAACGAGAGGGGAGAGTGTGTCCACGTACCCTCGTAGACCAAGAGCGGAAGCGTTAGCACAACGCGGTTGATGTAGTCGTACGTCTTCACGATCCGACCGATCAAGTACCGAACGCACGGCACCTCCGAGTTCTGCACACGTTCAACTCGATGACGTCCCTCGAACTCCGATCTAGCCGAGCTTTGAGGGAGAGTTCCGTCAGCACGACGGCGTGGTGACGATGATGATGTTCTACCGACGCAGGGCTCGCCTAAGCACCGCTACGATATTATCGAGGTGGACTATGGTGGAGAGGGGCACCGCACACGGCTAAAAGATCAAAGAGATCAATTGTTGTCTCTATGTGGTGCCCCTCTCCTCCGTATATAAAGGGGGGAGGAGAGGGCCGGCCAAGGGGAGGAGGCGCACCCAAGGGGGGAGTCCTACTCCCACCGGGAGTAGGACTCCTCCTTTTCCTATTTGGAGAGGGAGAGGGAAGGAAGAGGAAGGAGGGAGGAAGGAAAGGGGGGCGGCCCCCTTCCCAATTCGGATTGGGCTTGGGGGGGCGCGCCCCCTCCCTTGCTCCTTTCCCCTCCTTTCCACTAAAGCCCATTAAGGCCCATATACCTCCCGGGGGGTTCTGATAACCTCCTGGTGCTCCGGTATTATCCCGATCTCACCCGGAACCATTTCGGTATCCAAATATAGTCGTCCAATATATTGATCTTTACGTCTCGACCATTTCGAGACTCCTCGTCATGTCCGTGATCACATCCGGGACTCCGAACTACCTTCGGTACATCAAAACACATAAACTCATAATATAACCATCATCGAACTTTAAGCGTGCGGACCCTACGGGTTCGAGAACTATGTAGACATGACCGAGACACGTCTCCGGTCAGTAACCAATAGCGGAACTTGGATGCTCATATTGGCTCCCACATATTCTACGAAGATCTTTATCGGTCAAACCGCATAACAATATATGTTGTTCCCTTTGTCATCGGTATGTTACTTGCCCGAGATTCGATCGTCGGTATCTCAATACCTAGTTCAATCTCGTTACCGGCAAGTCTCTTTACTCGTTCCGTAATACATCATCCCGCAACTAACTCATTAGTTGCAATGCTTGCAAGGCTTAAGTGATGTGCATTACCGAGTGGGCCCAGAGATACCTCTCCGACAATTGGAGTGACAAATCCTAATCTCAAAATACGCCAACCCAACAAGTACCTTCGGAGACACCTGTAGAGCACCTTTATAATCACCCAGTTACGTTGTGACGTTTGGTAGCACACAAAGTGTTCCTCCGGTAAACGGGAGTTGCATAATCTCATAGTCATAGGAACATGTATAAGTCATGAAGAAAGCAATAGCAACATACTAAACGATCAAGTGCTAAGCTAACGGAATGGGTCAAGTCAATCACATCATTCTCCTAATGATGTGATCCTGTTAATCAAATGACAACTCTTTGTCTATGGCTAGGAAACGTAACCATCTTTGATCAACGAGCTAGTCAAGTAGAGGCATACTAGTGACACTCTGTTTGTCTATGTATTCACACATGTATCATGTTTCCGGTTAATACAATTCTAGCATGAATAATAAACATTTATCATGATATAAGGAAATAAATAATAACTTTATTATTGCCTCTAGGGAATATTTCCTTCAGTCTCCCACTTGCACTAGAGTCAATAATATAGATTACACAGTAATGATTCTAACACCCATGGAGCCTTGGTGCTGATCATGTTTTGCTCGTGGAAAAGGCTTAGTCAACGGGTCTGCAACATTCAGATCCATATGTATCTTGCAAATCTCTATGTCTCCCACCTGGACTTGATCCCGGATGGAGTTGAAGCGTCTCTTGATGTGCTTGGTTCTCTTGTGAAATCTGGATTCCTTTGCCAAAGCAATTGCACCAGTCTTGACACAAAAGATTTTCATTGGACCCGATGCACTAGGTATGACACCTAGATCGGATATGAACTCCTCCATCTAGACTCCTTCATTTGCTGCTTCCGAAGCAGCTATGTACTCGCTTCACATGTAGATCCCGCTACGAAACTTTGTTTAGAACTGCACCAACTGACAGCTCCACCGTTCAATAAAAACAAGTACCCGGTTTGCGATTTAGAATCATCCGGATCAGTGTCAAAGCTTGCATCGATGTAACCATTTACGACGAGCTCTTTGTCACCTCCATAAACGAGAAACATATCCTTCGTCCTTTTTAGGTATTTCAGGATGTTCTTGACCGCTGTCTAGTGATCCACTCCTGGATTACTTTGGTACCTCCCTGCTAAACTAATAGCAAGGCACACATCAGGTCTGGTACACAGCATTGCATACATGATAGAGCCTATGGCTGAAGCATAGGGAACATCTTTCATTTTCTCTCTATCTTCTGCAGTGGTCGGGCATTGAGTCTTACTCAACTTCACACCTTGTAACATAGGCAAGAACCCTTTCTTTGCTTGATCCATTTTGAACTTCTTCAAAACTTTGTCAAGGTATGTGCTTTGTGAAAGTCCAATTAAGCGTCTCAATCTATCTCTATAGATCTTGATGCCCAATATATAAGCAGCTTCACCGAGGTCCTTCATTGAAAAACTCTTATTAAAATATCTTTTTATGCTATCCAGAAATTCTATATCATTTCCAATCAATAATATGTCATCCACATATAATATCAGAAATGCTACAGAGCTCCCACTCACTTTCTTGTAAATACAGGCTCCTCCAAAAGTCTGTATAAAACCATATGCTTTGATCACACTATCAAAACGTTTATTCCAACTCCGAGAGGCTTGCACCAGTCCATAAATGGATCGCTGCAGCTTGCACACTTTGTTAGCTCCCTTTGGATCGACAAAACCTTCCGGTTGCATCATATACAACTCTTCTTCCAGAAATCCATTCAGGAATGCAGTTTTGACATCCATTTGCCAAATTTCATAATCATAAAATGCGGCAATTGCTAACATGATTCGGACAGACTTAAGCATCGCTACAGGTGAGAAGGTCTCATCGTAGTCAATCCCTTGAACTTGTCAAAAACCTTTTGCAACAAGTCGAGCTTTATAGACAGTAACATTACCGTCAGCGTCAGTCTTCTTCTTGAAGATCCATTTATTCTCGATGGCTTGCCGATCATCGGGCAAGTCAACCAAAGTCCACACTTTGTTCTCATACATGGATCCCATCTCAGATTTCATGGCCTCAAGCCATTTTGCGGAATCTGGGCTCACCATTGCTTCTTCATAGTTCGTAGGTTCGTCATGGTCTAGTAACATAACCTCCAGAACAGGATTACCGTACCACTCTGGTGCGGATCTTACTCTGGTTGACCTACGAGGTTCAGTAACAACTTGATCTGAAGTTTCATGATCATCATCATTAACTTCCTCACTAATTGGTATAGACGTCACATGAACCGGTTTCTTTGCTGGACTACTTTCCAATAAGGGAGCAGGTACAATTACCTCATCAAGTTCTACTTTCGTCCCACTCACTGTAAGTGCATCTAGTGCCCCTTAGTGATTTTGGTGTATTGAAGACTTATAGGTTAAGAGACTAATGAGTTTATGAGTGTACACAGGTCTATAAGTCTATGAGGAGTTTGATATTTACAGAGAAAATCGACCCCTAAAAATGAAGTTCTTTGACTGAAGACTTTGGATTTCTGAAGACTTTCTGAAGACTTTGAAAGTGAAGAAATTGGTGTGACCTTGAAGACTTGGTATTCATTCGAGGAAAATGAAGCGTGAAGACTCTTGTTTTTATAGTTTCATTTTCTCTTTCTTGAGTCATAGGAAACACCGTACTATTAAAGGGGGTCGAGGAAATACTAAGGAAAAATTTCCATGTGATGCTCAACTCAAAATCCTACACCTACCAATCCCTTCGAGTGAAGCCATTGGAAATCTCATATAGTTCAGTCATATTTTTCAGTGACAGAGACGAAGTTCTTCTGGTCTCTGAGGAATTTGTTCTAATCGAGGAGTTAGGAATTCGCCAGTGCGGATTGCCTACAAAGTGAGGAACATGATAGCCCTGAGGAATTTGATACTCAAATTTCTGACCGTTGCTGTGCTATGCGCCAGCTGTCCCAAAATATCTACCCACCTAACGGTCATATCATTGAAGGGCATTTATGTCTTATCATGTCGGGCTGCTCCCTAGGCTATAAATAGCCGCCCCCTACAACCACTAGCTGGTTGGCTGCTCCGAGAGAAACTGACACTTGTCATTTGAGAGCATCCCATCCTCCGAGGACTTTGAGCGAAAATCACCAAGTGAGGAAAACCCAAACCCAAACATCTACAAACCCAAAGTGACTGAGCATCACTGAAGAGATTGATCCTGCGTGGATCCGATGCTTGTTACCTTTGAAGACTATGCTTCTTCCAGACGTTTAGGCGTCATGGTCTAGAGCATCCAAGAGGAATTGTGGATCGCCGAGTGACCGAGTTTGTGAAGGTTCAAAAGTCACCTGAAGACTTACCACGAGTGATTGGGCGAGGTCTGTGTGACCTTAGCTCAAGGAGAATACGGCGAGGACTCTGTGTCCAGGACTGTGTGTCCTCAGGTTTAAATACCTAGCTGCTCCAACCAGATGTACAACTGAGACAACAATTGGAACTGGTCTACCAAATCATTGTCTTCACCAAGCCTACTGGTTCTATTTCCTCAACTCTTTCATTTCCTCATATCTGTGTTCGAAGACTTTGACTGAAGACTTTCTCAATTTCCTTAGTTCAATTTCTTCAGTCTGTTTGTCTTCATCCTGTGTTTACGCTTTCTGTACTCTGTGCTTGTCTTCATTTCATCATGATGACCATGCTTGTGTTCTTCTATGTTTACTTTTGAGTACTTATTCCGCTGCAAGTAGTTCTTCGCTAAGGAATTTCCTCACCTGCAAATTCCTCAGTGAAGAATTCATAAAAATCACCTATTCACCCCCCCTCTAGTCGATATAATGCACTTTTATGGGTTGCTGCAAAGGGACCTCCAGTTGATCCATCCAATTTATTTGGCTTTACATGTGAATCTTCTCATTCTTCTAATGAGTCATTTGACTCCAACTATAAACTGTTCAAAAATCAGAATGGTGAAGTATTTGCTAGATATGTTGGCACTAACTGCAGGAACGGTTCCCCTATGAAGAAAATCTGGGTTCCCAAAAGGTGCCTTGAAAGTCTTCAGGTGAATGTCCTAATGACACCACCTGTGAAGAATAGGAACCCCAGATCAAATTCTTCATATGGACCAAATTCTTCATATGGATCCAAGTCCTCATACGGACCAAATTGCTCACGTGGATCAAATTCCTCATATGAATATCATCGTGCTAACAACTCTGTTTCGCAGGGAAGAGCTAAGGGCTATGAATATGAGCATTATTCTTCTAACCATTATGTTCATAAGTCCTCGAAGAATTTCTCTGCCTATTCATATGCTTATCCTAGCTCCTCTTATGTGAAACGAAATGGACTGGCTTCTATGCCACCTTTCTTGTATGGAGCTCGCGGAGTGATGAACTCTTTGCCACCCCTTCAGATGTGGGTGGTGAAGAAAAAGAACTAATCTCTTCTGCAGGGTCAGGTCTCCACACGTGCTCAAACGTCTGAAGAATTTGCTGGAGACCTGAAATGTACCTGAAAGGACGGAGACTAATCATGAAGAAATGAACTCTCATTTCTCACGTCCTCATACTGCTTTATTTGTTCTATTGCTTGATGAAATTGATCTGATGAATTGATGTCATATTCTTCACTGAGGAAGTATATGAGTTCGTAAGCTGCACTAATTCATCTGCAGGATGATCAACCCAAAGCCACTGAGTGGGTCCTCGATAGTGGATGTACAAATCACATGACTGGTGACAAGAATCTATTGATGGATGCTCCCTTATCTCCATCGCATCTGAAGCATATCATCTTCGCTGACAAAGGCAAAAGTCAGGTATTGGGTCTAGGTAAGGTTGCGATCTCAAAGGATCGACACATGGACAAAGTCATGCTTGTCGAGTCCTTAGGATACAACCTCATGTCTGTCTCAATGCTTTGTGATCTTGATATGGTTGTTGTCTTTGGCAAGCATCGTTGTGTTGTGATCATGGAAGCTGACAATTCCAAAGTCTTCGAAGGCTTTAGGAGAGGAGACTTGTATACATTGTTAATTTCTCTACAAGACCACAACCAGCCGTGTGCCTACTTGCAAAAGCTTCAGAAGGCTGGCTATGGCATCGACGACTTGGTCATGCAGACATGAGGAATTTGCACACGCTTGCAAAGAAGAAGCATGCCATTGGCATTGAAAATGTCAAATTCCTCAAGGATCACTTATGCGGAGCCTGTGAAGCTGGAAAAATGACCAAGGTTAAGCATCCAGCAAAGACTATCATGACCACTACTCGACCATTTGAATTGCTTCATATGGATCTCTTCGGTCCTAATCATTATTCTGTAATTTCAAATGAAGCATCTCAATATGGCTTTGTTATTGTTGATGATTACTCTCGATACACATGGGTACACATTGTTACTTACAAACATGAAGTGCAGGAAGTCTTCAAACGATTTTCCTCGAGGGCTTCAACCAACTTTGGTGTGAAGATCAAGCACATCAGAAGTGACAATGGAACTGAGTTCAAGAATTCTGGTCTTGATGACTATCTTGATGAACTTGGTATTACTCATGAGTTATCCACTCCTTATACTCCTCAGCAAAATGGCGTCGTGGAGCGCAAGAACAGGACTCTTGCTGAGATGGCTCGCATTATGCTTGATGAATACAAAACGCCTCGTCGTTTCTGGATTGATGCAATTGATACTGCATGCCACATCATCAACAGAGTATATCTTCACAAATTCTTCAAAAAGACTGCCTATGAACTCCTCACTGACAAGAAACCCAATGTGAGTTATTTCAAAGTCTTCGATGCTAAATGATGGATTAGAGATCCTCATCACAACTCTAAATTTGCACCGAAAGCACATGAAGGTTTCATGCTTGGTTACGGAAAGGACTCGCACACCTACAGAGTCTTCAACAACGTTCTTCACAAGGTTGTTGAAACTGTAGATGTGCGGTTCGATGAAACTAATGGCTCGCAAAGAGAGCACCTACCTTCTGTGATAGATGAACCAGCACCTGAGGAAACTATCAAGTTCAAGGCTACTGAGGATGTCATTCCGACCAAGGAATCTGCTGAAGAATTCATTCCAGAACGTGAAGAACGTCGAGCTGACGCGCCTGAAGAAAATGGTGCTGAAGAAAATGCTGATCAAATTCCTCGACGACAACCAGCTCATCCTCGCGTTGCAAGAGAAGTGCAAGTTGAAAAGATCATCGATGACATTGAAGCACCAGGTCCTCTCACACGCTCAAGAGCTTCACATTTATCTAATTTTTGTGGGCACTATGCTTTTGTCTCTATCACAGAGCCCACTAAGGTAGATGAAGCATTTCTGGAGCCTGAGTGGATTCAGGCCATGCAAGAAGAACTACATCAGTTCGAGCTCAACAACGTCTGGGAACTGGTCAAATGTCTAGATCCTCGCACGCACAATATCATTGGCACAAAGTGGATCTACCGCAACAAGCAAGATGAAAATGGCCTTGTGGTGAGGAATAAGGCACGACTTGTAGCTCAAGGCTACACACAGGTTGAAGGAATTGATTTCGATGAAACTTTTGACCTGTTGCTATACTTGAGGCTATTCGCATATTACTTGCTTATGCTAACCATCATGATATCACTTTATATCAAATGGATGAGAAAAGTGCATTCCTCAATGGTAAGATTGAGGAAGAAGTATATGTTGCTCAACCCCCAGGTTTTGAAGATCCAAAGCATCCTGACAAAGTCTTCAGACTCAATAAGGTCCTCTATGGCCTCAAGCAGGCCCCTCGGGCGTGGTATGATACTTTGAAGGAATTCCTCATGAAGAAAGGCTTCAAACCTGGTTCACTCAACCCTACTCTTTTCACTAAATCTTATGATGGTGAATTGTTTGTGTGCCAAATATATGTTGATGATATTATCTTTGGCTGTACTGACCAACGTTATAGTGATGAATTTGCCTATATGATGAGTGAAGAATATCAAATGTCTATGATGGGAGAATTGAAGTTCTTCTTAGGTCTTCAAACTCATCAACGGCGCAATGGCATATTCATATCTCAGGAGAAATACCTCAAGGATGTATTGAGGAAATTCGGCATGCAAGATTGCAAAGGCGTCAAAATTCCTATGCCCACAAATGGCCATCTATGTACTGATGAAAATGGCATTGACTTCGATCAAAAGGTATACCGCTCCATGATTGGTTCTTTATTGTACTTATGTGCATCTAGGCCAGATATTATGCTTAGTGTTTGCATGTGTGCCCGATTTCAAGCTACACCGAAGGAATCACACCATAAGGCTGTGAAGCATATTCTTCGATATCTAGCTCACACATCAACACTTGGATTATGGTACCCAAGGGCTCGGCTTTTGATCTCATTGGATATTCAGACTCTGACTATGCTGGTGATCGTGTGGATGGCAAGTCAACATCTGGCACATGCCATTTCCTCGGATGATCTTTGGTCTGTTGGTCCTCGAAAAATAGAACTGTGTATCACTGTCTACTGCTGAAGCTGAGTACATTGCTGTTGGCTCTTGCTGTGCTCAATTGCTGTGGATGAAGCAAACTCTCAAGGACTACGGCGTCAACGTGAAGAATGTGCCTCTCTTCTGTGACAATGAGAGTGCCATCAAGATTGCTCACAACCCAGTTCATCACTCGAAGACAAAGCACATTCAGATTCATCATCATTTTCTTCGTGATCATGTGTTGAAGGGCGACATTTCTATTGAGCATGTGAAGACTGAAGAACAGCTAGCCGATATCTTCACAAAGCCCTTGGATGAGAAGAGATTTAGCAAGTTGCGGTGTGAGCTAAATATCTTAGAATCTTCAAATGTTCTTTGAAAAGGACACTCATCCTAACACTTATGCGAAATTGATGACTTAGATTCGCAACACATGAAGAAATGTTTTTCTTCAATCAATGAAGAATAACACTCTAATTGTGAAGAAATTAACGAAGAATTTGATTCTCAGAACCCTACGACAATTGTACGCGGTGTCTGGAATCATCATTCTTACATGGTGGGTCTCGCCACCACCAAAAGTTGAAAATATTCAATTTGAGTTTTTCCTCAGTTTTGAAATTCCCCAGTTATTCATTTTCTTCAACTTTGCATTGTCTTCACTGTTTCTGTCGTTTTTCTTCATTGGCTATATATATATATATATGAGTTTATGTCCTCCACAACATTCACTTATGGCTAATTTTTCAAGTTGGTTTTTCTGCTAAGTGAATGTGATCGGACCCTTCCCCCTCTATGCTAAACTCAACCCATTCTATTCACAAATTCTTCATGTGCGTTCTACTTTAAACTCGTTCAAAATCTTCACTGTGTCCTTGTCAGCTGAAGAATCTGCGAACGGAACTTTTAACTTATCTTATCCAAATTTTCGGCTTTGCCGCTCAAACCGTTCCGCATCCCACGAAATACTTATCTATTCACCCACGATCTCACACGATCTCCACTTCTAAGTACGTGGGTGACACATGTCAAGCGAATGAGAAGGGTCAGGGGCACGTTCGTCCAAATTCTCCGAGCGAACAGTTTTTCACCGTGGATATAAATACCCCCTCCCCTTCCTCACTTCTATTTTACTCCGCTCTATCTCACTCCCGCTCGAGCTTCTCAAACCCTAGCGCCGCCACTACTTCATCGTTGCCTGTGAGGAAGAGCTTCACTGCCTCGACCTCGTCGTCGTACTCGCGCCGGCCGCGGATTTCTTCACTCCGCCGCCGCCGTAGCTGTCTTCCTCAGCCAAGTTAGGGCGTGGAAGATCTGCACTGACGAACTTCACATCTTCACATCCCAGTTCGTCGTGTTCTTCATACAGGGTAATTAAAAGTTACTTTTACTGCCCTCTTTGATTCAAATGATTTCTACAAAATCTTCAAAGGTGTTTTTCTTCAAATCCTCACACACTAAACTCCTCACATGTCATTTGTTCTTGATTCATTTCTCTAAGCTGTATTTTTCTTCAAGATTCCTCAATTGTGTGGATTTTTTATCTATACAACTTTGGAACCTAAGACAAAGAACGCTTAGTGAAATTCTTCAAGACTCATCTGGTCAAATTCCTCAAACTTGTTCTTTTTACAAAAACTTCTGAGAACGCATATGACCTCTCCAAATTCCTCGCAACTATACTCTGTTCACAGGTACTCATGTCCGCTGCTGAATCACTAGGTTCTCATCAACTTAACTCATTTGCAGCGTTCCTCGAAGAAAAGTTGCATACATCTTCAGAGAATTCCATCGTTCAAATTCCTCATCTGAAGAAAATGGCTGATGGAAAGAAGCCACAGAAAGGAGGAAAGAGGCATGAGGTCAACACTGCTTTTGAAATCCCTGAGGACATCTATGCTGGATACTACACACCCCCTGAGGAAGATAAAAATCAGTGCAAGGTGCGCATTCAAAAGATTGAGAGGAGATGGGCAAGAGAGTGGAGGGAGTACAGATATGTTACTCCCAAATACATGAAGAAATTTGCTGTTACCCCTCCATGCTCAAGACCTCCATTGGCACCTGGCCAAGTAGCAGATCCCACCAGCCTCAAGCGTGGTGAGGACTATCCTGAAGTACGGGCCAAGCGTCAGGCCAAGTTGGCCAAACAGGCAAAAGAAGCAGTGAGGAAATTCAACGAGGACTCTGCTGTTGTTGCTGCCTCTGCTGAGGCCTCTGCTGTCAAGCCTAAGAAGGCCATGTCAAAGAAGCTTGCTCACAAGCCAAGTGCTTCTTCTTCAATGCCCTCACGGCCGAGTTCCTCAAAGCCCTCACAGCCAATTCCTCACGCTGCTCCTGCTCCTCCAAAATCCTCAGCTCCTCCGCCAAAGTCCTCAGCTGCTCTGACCAAATCCTCTGCACTTGTGCATCTTGCCACGTGCCAAAGGACTACAGGCATCTCTATTGCCTCAGGAGCTTCTGCTAGTTCCTCTGCTAGTTCAGGGCCGCTAGAGCCAAGGGCACAAATGTGCCTCTGCTTTTGGATCCAAAGTTGATCCTCGACTACATTGATCTCTGGCACAAGGACCCAAACACTCCTATGCCCGATTTCAAGTTGACTCCTGGCCAAAGTCATATGCTGACTGCCTTCATACAAGAAGAGAAATGGAAATTTGAAAAGGCCAGGCAGATCAAGAAAGCGCAGTACAAGAAGGAGCGTTTTCTGAAGAAACACGTTGTCTCTATGACAACTGAAGAACTTGTCAATATTCAATCTAAGATCAAGAAACTCAGTGATGAATTTGACGTATACCGCGCTGACTGGCTTGGAGCCAAAGTCCGTTTTGTGAAGTTGACAGAAAAGTTCTCTCCAAATGTTGCAGCTCCATTGCAACCAGAAATTCCTCAGGCTGAAGCATCTGCTCAGCCGACTGAAGATCATGCCAGCACCGCTGATGACATTCAGTCTGCTGAAGAAAATGTGAGTTCCAGGGCTGATGACTCCATTCCAGCCGCAGATGAAATTGCCAGGGCATCCACTAGTGGTGCGCCTGAAGAAAATGAAGAGGTCAGGGCAATTGCATTAGTTGTGCCTGAAGAAACTCAACCAAATTCCTCTGCTCCTCCTGCGCCTACCCCAACTCCGATCCTTCCATCTGCTTCAGATGTGAAGAAGACTAAGGCTACAGAGCGTGCAGCAGTGAAGAAAAGGAAGGCATCAACTTCATCAGATTCTTCAGCTCCGAAGAAGATGAAGTCTTTGACCAGCTCGTTTGAAAACCCCAATGATGTTGTTCCTATCTCAACCATGCCATCAAAGGACCATGTTCCTTATGATGAAGAATATGTGATTCCTAGTGAATCCGATGAAGAAAATCCTCCTGCTGCTTCGTTAGAGCAGTTGGATGAAGAAATTGAAGTGGATGCAATCCCTTCAACTCCAGTTGTTTCCTCGCCTATGCCTCAGTTTACTGCTGAAGAGGCTGGCGTCAAAGAAATGGAAGATGAGGATGTGGACATTGGCTGTACCACACTTGTGCTAAATGATGACTTTTGGGAAAGTCAGCACCCCAACTCTCCACTGTTCACACCATTGCAACAGATTCCTCAGTCCCCAGTAACTACAGTTCAAATGGGATCTGATGAACCTCATGCCACACCGTCTGTCCATGAATAAATTCCAGCCACTAGTGCTGAAGAAAATGTAAATGAAGAATTGAAGACCCAGGCTGTCACTGAAGAAGAAGCTGAAATTCCTCAGCCTGTGGAGCCTGAGATTGTAATTCCTGAGGTAATAATGCAATTGACTGACACTCCTCAGCCCAAACCAAAGGATTCATTCTCAAAGAAGCAGAAATTCAAGGCTGATGATTTCTTCGGCGAGCACGTGTTCTTCACCGACTACAATCCCTATGATTCTGCTTGTCTTAGAAGGAAGCGCTTCTGGACCACCAGCCAGCCAACTTCTATTCTTCACTGCTCTTCAACAAGGACAAAGTCTTCGACCACGAGCATATTCCTCATGTGGACATGGAATCACTGCCATGCTTCACACCTGTCCTCAGTGTGCTTCATGACACGGGCCTCCTCAACTTTTGCACAGGCATAGTTGATTGGAATGAAGAGCTCAATCTTCAATTCTACGCAACACTGCATATCACAGGAGATGCTGATGATCTGAACTCCTGGGTTTTGGACTGGATGACCGAAAACACTCACTACAAAGCACCGGCCTCTGAATTACTTCACGCCCTGCCCATCAGTCCTCCACCTGAAGGAGCTCGTTGCATGTCCCAAGAGCCTGAGCTTACAGATCACTATATGCAAGTGCTGATGAAGCCATTGAAACCTGGTCAATCCTCAAGGACAAAATTCCTCGTGAAGGAATTGCAGTATGTACCCAGGACAGTCTATCGCATTCTGACGAAGACTATGAGTCCAATCAAAGGCCACGACTCATCTGATGAGGAAATTGTTGGCATCATGAAGAATCTGGTATTCAACATCATTCATGGCATACCTGTCAACTATCATGATTTCTTCATGAGGACTCTGGCAAATGTTGCACTTTCTCTGTTTGAGCTGAAGCCTTATGCACCTTGGATTATGAGATTCCTCAGGACAAGGTCTTCACTCAACTACAAGGCTGATTTTCAGAATCACCTCAGCTACTTGCCCCCGATTGAAGTCCTCAAGCGGACCTATTCCTCAGCTGATGAAAAGGGCAAGGCACCGGCTGTTATTGATGAAGGCATTCATCCATTGGATGGTCAGTTTCGCAAACCTGCATCTTATTCCACCAATGATGACTCTGCCACTCATGATTCTGCTGCCCATGCCTCCAAGCCAAATCCTCAAGCCACTGCTCCTCGTGTGATGACTGACCGTGAGCTTCTGCTAAGTCTTCACCAGAAGGTGGATCGAAACCATAAATGGGTTAAGCATCAGTTTGGTTCAATTCTTCACAACATGACTGCTACACATAATGCAGTGAAGAAAAATCATTACTACCTCCATGAAGTCTTCGGTCGCACCTGGGCTATTCTGTCACATGTATATGGTGAAGAAGATCTGAAGAAAATGGGTCTCAAGGAAGACTTTGACTGGTCTGCACCTCCACCGAAGAAATACAAGAAGGTCAAGGTTCCTTCCTTGGTGGCAAGCTCCTATTCTTCATCACGTGACACCGACGAGTATGCAGACTTGGACGACACTGCAGCAGGCCCTACAACAACAAACGACCCCAACAACGCTGGCGCTCCTTCTTCAACTTGATATTCTTCAGGGGCTTAGTCCTCAGTTTCGATCCTTTTGGTCATTCGATGACAAAGTGGGAGAAATTTGAGTTAGTCTTCAAGCGGGTCTATCTTATATGGGCGTTTTTTTCTTAAGTTACAACTCTCGTTTTTCTGATGACTTTGCTGGATCGAGTTGTAAACTTAAACTCTATGGTGACCTGATACTTTTGCTGTAGTTTTCCTGCATGCTTATTTCTCAGTAATGTTTATGCACGCATGCTGAATTACATCAGTCACCATATTTCATCATGCATTTCAAATTCTTCATATACTATGTCAAATGCGTGTATGAATTACAAGATATAGGGGGAGATCTCCATGATTCAAGTCTTCAGGTGTGCATTGCTTCAAAAGCAAATTCCTCACTATGCACATCTTCAGGGGGAGTTCTTCTATATCTTGCAATAAAATTCCTCAATATTAGTATTTACACTTCATATGTTTATCCCCGTTGAAAACTTAACCTATATTGTCATCAATCACCAAAAAGGGGGAGATTGTAAGTGCATCTAGTGCCCCTTAGTGATTTTGGTGTATTGAAGACTTATAGGTTAAGAGACTAATGAGTTTATGAGTGTACACAGGTCTATAAGTCTATGAGGAGTTTGATATTTACAGAGAAAGTCGACCCCTAAAAATGAAGTTCTTCGACTGAAGACTTTGGATTTCTGAAGACTTTCTGAAGACTTTGAAAGTGAAGAAATTGGTGTGACCTTGAAGACTTGGTATTCATTCGAGGAACATGAAGCGTGAAGACTCTTGTTTTTATAGTTTCATTTTCTCTTTCTTGAGTCATAGTAAACATCGTACTGTTAAAGGGGGTCGAGGAAATACTAAGGAAAAATTTCCATGTGATGCTCAACTCAAAATCCTACACCTACCAATCCCTTCGAGTGAAGCCATTGGAAATCTCATATAGTTCAGTCATATTATTCAGTGACAAAGACGAAGTTCTTCTGGTCTCTGAGGAATTTGTTCTGACTAAGGAGTTAGGAATTCGCCAGTGCGGATTGCCTACACAGTGAGGAACATGATAGCCCTGAGGAATTTGATACTCAAATTTCCGACCGTTGCTGTGCTATGCGCCAGCTGTCCCAAAATATCTACCCACCTAACGGTCATATCATTGAAGGGCATTTATGTCTTATCATGTCAGGCTGCTCCCTAGGCTATAAATAGCCGCCCCCTACAACCACTAGCTGGTTGGCTGCTCCGAGAGAAACAGACACTTGTCATTTGAGAGCATCCCATCCTCCGAGGACTTTGAGCGAAAATCACCAAGTGAGGAAAACCCAAACCCAAACATCTACAAACCCAAAGTGACTGAGCATCACTGAAGAGATTGATCCTGCGTGGATCTGACGCTTGTTACCTTTGAAGACTATGCTTCTTCCAGACGTTTAGGCGTCATGGTCTAGAGCATCCAAGAGGAATTGTGGATCGCCGAGTGACCGAGTTTGTGAAGGTTCAAAAGTCACCTGAAGACTTACCACGAGTGATTGGGCGAGGTCTGTGTGACCTTAGCTCAAGGAGAATACGGTGAGGACTGTGTGTCCGGGACTGTGTGTCCTCAGGTTTAAATACCTAGCCGCTCCAACCAGATGTACAACTGAGACAACAGTTGGAACTGGTCTACCAAATCATTGTCTTCACCAAGCCTACTGGTTCTATTTCCTCAACTCTTTCATTTCCTCATATCTGTGTTTGAAGACTTTGACTGAAGACTTTCTCAATTTCCTCAGTTCAATTTCTTTAGTCTGTTTGTCTTCATTCTGTGTTATCCAGTGTTTACGCTTTCTGTACTCTGTGCTTGTCTTCATTTCATCATGATGACCATGCTTGTGTTCTGCTATGTTTACTTTTGAGTAGTTATTCCGCTGCAAGTAGTTCTTCGCTAAGGAATTTCCTCACCTGCAAATTCCTCAGTTAAGAAGTCATATAAATCGCCTATTCACCCCCCCCCTCTAGTCGATATAACGCACTTTCACTCACTTCTTTCGAGAGAAACTCCTTCTCTAGAAAGGATCCATTCTTGGCAATGAATGTCTTGCCTTCGGATCTGTGATAGAAGGTGTACCCAACAGTTTCTTTTGGGTATCCTATGAAGACACATTTCTCCGACTTGGGTTCGAGCTTATCAGGTTGAAGCTTTTTCACATAAGCATCGCAGCCCCAAACTTTAAGAAACGACAACTTTGGTTTCTTGCCAAACCATAGTTCATAAGGCGTCATCTCAACGGATTTTGATGGTGCCCTATTTAACGTGAATGCGGCCGTCTCTAAAGCATAACCCCAAAATGATAGCGGTAAATCAGTAAGAGACATCATAGATCGCACCATATCTAGTAAAGTATGATTACGACGTTCGGACACACCATTATGCTGTGGTGTTCCGGGTGGCGTGAGTTCCGAAACTATTCCGCATTGTTTCAAATGTAGACCAAACTCGTAACTCAAATATTCTCCTCCACGATCAGATCGCAGAAACTTTATTTTCTTGTTACGATGATTTTCAACTTCACTCT
The DNA here is from genome assembly GCF_018294505.1 of Triticum aestivum. Lineage (NCBI taxonomy): Eukaryota > Viridiplantae > Streptophyta > Magnoliopsida > Poales > Poaceae > Triticum > Triticum aestivum. The sequence continues at coordinate 306,220,378 of NC_057811.1, read as the reverse complement.
GAAATTCTTTGAACTTTTCAAATGTTTCAGACTTATGTTTCATTAAGTAGATATACCCATATCTGCTTAAATCATCTGTGAAGGTGAGAAAATAACGATACCCGCCACGAGCCTCAACATTCATTGGACCACATACATCAGTATGTATGATCTCCAACAAATCAGTTGCTCGCTCCATAGTTCCGGAGAACGGCGTTTTAGTCATCTTGCCCATGAGGCATGGTTCGCAAGTACCAAGTGATTCATAGTCAAGTGATTCTAAAAGTCCATCAGTATGGAGTTTCTTCATGTGCTTTACACCAATATGATCCAAACGGCAGTGCCACAAATAAGTTGCACTATCATTATCAACTCTGCATCTTTTGGCTTCAACATTATGAATATGTGTATCACTACTATCGAGATTCATCAAAAATAGACCACTCTTCAAGGGTGCATGACCATAAAAGATATTACTCATATAAATAGAACAACCATTATTCTCTAATTTAAATGAATAACCGTCTCGCATCAAACAAGATCCAGATATAATGTTCATGCTCAACGCTGGCACCAAATAACAATTATTTAGGTCTAATACTAATCCTGAAGGTAGATGCAGAGGTAGCATGCCGACGGCGATCACATCGACTTTGGAACCGTTTCCCACGTGCATCGTCACCTCGTCCTTAGCCAGTGTCCGCTTAATCCGTAGTCCCTGTTTCGAGTTGCAAATATTAGCAACAGAACCAGTATCAAATACCCAGGTGCTACTGCGAGCTCTGGTAAGGTACACATCAATAACATGTATATCACATATACCTTTGTTCACCTTGCCATCCTTCTTACCCGCCAAATACTTGGGGCAGTTCCGCTTCCAGTGACCAGTCTGCTTGCAGTAGAAGCACTAAATCTCAGGCTTTGGTCCGGACTTGGGTTTCTTCTCCTGAGCAGCAACTTGTTTGTTGTTCTTCTTGAAGTTCCCCTTCTTCTTCCCTTTGCCCTTTTTCTTGAAACTGGTGGTCTTATTGACCATCAACACTTGATGCTCCTTCTTGATTTCTACCTCCGCAGCCTTTAGCATTGCGAAGAGCTCGGGAATCGTCTTATCCATCCCTTGCATGTTATAGTTCACCACGAAGCTCTTGTAGCTTGGTGGCAGTGATTGAAGAATTCTGTCAATGACACTATCATCCGGAAGATTAACTCCCAGTTGAATCAAGTGATTGTTATACCCAGACATTCTGAGTATATGCACACTGACAGAACTATTCTCCTCCATCTTGCAGTTGTAGAACTTATTGGAGACTTCATATCTCTCAATCCGGGCATTTTCTTGAAATATTAATTTCAACTCCTGGAACATCTCATATGCTCCATGACGTTCAAAATGTCGTTGAAGTCCCGGTTCTAAGCCGTAAAGCATGGCACACTGAACTATCGAGTAGTCATCAGCTTTGCTCTGCCAGACGTTCAAAACATCTGGTCTTGCTCCTGCAGCAGGTTTGGCACCTAGCGGTGCTTCCAGGACGTAATTCTTCTGTGTAGCAATGAGGATAATTCTCAAGTTACGGACCCAGTCCGTGTAATTGCTACCATCATCTTTCAACTTTGCTTTCTCAAGGAATGCATTAAAATTCAACGGAACAACAACACGAGCCATCTATCTACAACAAACATAGACATGCAAAATACTATCAGGTACTAAGTTCATGATAAATTTAAGTTCAATTAATCATATTACTTAAGAACTCCCACTTAGATAGACATCCCTCTAATCATCTAAGTAATCACGTGATCCAAATCAACTAAACCATAACTGATCATCACGTGAAATGGAGTAGTTTTCAATGGTGAACATCACTATGTTGATCATATCTACTATATGATTCACGCTCGACCTTTCGGTCTCAGTGTTCCGAGGCCATATCTGCATATGCTAGGCTCGTCAAGTTTAACCTGAGTATTCTGCGTGTGCAAAACTGGCTTGCACCCATTGTAGATGGACGTAGAGCTTATCACACCCGGTCATCACGTGGTGTCTGGGCACGACGAACTTTGGCAACGGTGCATACTCAGGGAGAACACTTTTATCTTGAAATTTAGTGAGAGATCATCTTATAATGCTACCGTCAATCAAAGCAAGATAAGATGCATAAAAGATAAACATCACATGCAATCAATATAAGTGATATGATATGGCCATCATCATCTTGTGCTTGTGATCTCCATCTCCGAAGCACCATCATGATCACCATCGTCACTGGCGCGACACCTTGATCTCCATCGTAGCATCATTGTCGTCTCGCCAACTATTGCTTCTACGACTATCGCTACCGCTTAGTGATAAAGTAAAGCAATTACAGGGCGATTGCATTGCATACAATAAAGCGACAACCATATGGCTCCTACCAGTTGCCGATAACTCGGTTACAAAACATGATCATCTCATACAATAAAATATAGCATCATGCCTTGACCATATCACATCACAACATGCCCTGCAAAAACAAGTTAGACGTCCTCTACTTTGTCGTTGCAAATTTTACGTGGCTGCTACGGGCTGAGCAAGAACCGTTCTTACCTAAGCATCAAAACCACAACAATAGTTCGTCAAGTTAGTGTTGTTTTAACCTTCTCAAGGACCGGGCGTAGCCACACTCGGTTCAACTAAAGTTGGAGAAACTGACACCCGCCAGCCACCTGTGTGCAAAGCACGTCGGTAGAACCAGTCTTGTGTAAGCGTACGCGTAATGTCGGTCCGGGCCGCTTCATCCAACAATACCGCCGAACCAAAGTGTGACATGCTGGTAAGCAGTATGACTTGTATCGCCCACAACTCACTTGTGTTCTACTCGTGCATATAACATCAACGCAAAAAACCTGGCTCGGATGCCACTGTTGGGGAACGTAGTAATTTCAAAAAAATTCCTACGCACACGCAAGATCATGGTGATGCATAGCAACGACAGGGGAGAGTGTGTCCATGTACCCTCGTAGACCGAAAGCGGAAGCGTTAGCACAACGCGGTTGATGTAGTCGTACGTCTTCACGATCTGACCGATCAAGTACCGAACGCACGGCACCTCCGAGTTCTGCACACGTTCAACTCGATGACGTCCCTCGAACTCCGATCCAGCTGAGCTTTGAGGGAGAGTTCTGTCAGCACGACAGCGTGGTGACGATGATGATGTTCTATCGACGCAGGGCTTCGCCTAAGCACCGCTACGATATTATCGAGGTGGACTATGGTGGAGAGGGGCACCGCACACGGCTAAAAGATCAAAGAGATCAATTGTTGTCTCTATGTGGTGCCCCTCACCTTCGTATATAAAGGGGGAGGAGAGGGCCGGCCAAGGGGAGGAGGCACGCCCAAGGGGGGAGTCCTACTCCCACCGGGAGTAGGACTCCTCCTTTTCCTATTTGGAGAGGGAGAGGGAAGGAAGAGGAAGGAGGGAGGAAGGAAAGGGGGGGCCGGCCCCCCTTCCCAATTCGGATTGGGCTTGGGGGGCGCCACCTCCCTTGCTCCTTTCCCCTCCTTTCCACTAAAGCCCATTAAAGCCCATATACCTCCCGGGGGGTTCCGATAACCTCCCGGTGCTCTGGTATTATCCCGATCTCACCCGGAACCATTCCGGTATCCAAATATAATCGTCCAATATATCGATCTTTACGTCTCCACCATTTTGAGACTCCTCGTCATGTCCGTGATCACATCCGGGACTCTGAACTACCTTCGGTACATCAAAACACATAAACTCGTAATATAACCGTCATCGAACTTTAAGCATGCGGACCCTACGGGTTCGAGAACTATGTAGACATGGCCGAGACACATCTCCGTTCAATAACCAATAGCGGAACCTGGATGCTCATATTGGCTCCCACATATTCTACGAAGATCTTTATCGGTCAAACGCATAACAACATACGTTGTTCCCTTTGTCATCGGTATGTTACTTGCCCGAGATTCGATCGTCGGTATGTCAATACCTAGTTCACTCTCGTTACCAGCAAGTCTCTTTACTCGTTCCGTAATACATCATCCTGCAACTAACTCATTAGTTGCAATGCTTGCAAGGCTTAAGTGATGTGCATTACCGAGTGGGCCCAGAGATGCCTCTCTGACAATCGGAGTGACAAATCCTAATATCGAAATACGCCAACCCAACAAGTACCTTCGGAGACACCTGTAGAGCACCTTTATAATCACCCAGTTACGTTGACGTTTGGTAGCACACAAAGTGTTCCTCCGGTAAACGGGAGTTGCATAATCTCATAGTCATAGGAACATGTATAAGTCATGAAGAAAGCAATAGCAACATACTGAACGATCAAGTGCTAAGCTAACGGAATGGGTCAAGTCAATCACATCATTCTCCTAATGATGTGATCCCGTTAATCAAATGACAACTCTTTGTCTATGGCTAGGAAACATAACCATCTTTGATCAACGAGCTAGTCAAGTAGAGGCATACTAGTGACACTCTGTTTGTCTATGTATTCACACATGTATCATGTTTCCGGTTAATACAATTATAGCATGAATAATAAACATTTATCATGATATAAGGAAATAAATAATAACTTTATTATTGTCTCTAGGGCATATTTCCTTCAGGTTTCACCTCCTCTAACACACTTGAATGTGACCTACTAGTGGGGCCTCTCCTAAGTGCCAACTTCTTCCTCCTTTTTGTAGGTTTTTCCATTGGTGGTTCTTCTCTTGCAACAACATTAACCTCATCCTCCTTCTCCTGCTCCTCCTCCTCCATATCAAACAAATCCTCAACCTTAGTGTCACCCTCATAATGTACTTGTTCCTCTTCTGAATCTTCATCTGAATCTTCATCTTCAACTTCTTGCTCTGCTAATATATTCCCCTCTATTATCTCTATGTCTTCAGAAATCCTATACTTCTCCATGCAGAAAGGATTGTTATCACTGTCATATCCAGCCTCAGAGTCATCACTACTATTATGTGCCTCCTCTAACACTGGTTCTTCCTCCATTACAGCTTTGAGCTTCTCGTTTCTAAAGTTTCTGCTCTCTTGTGTGCACACAGCAGTAGGTTGAGTAGGACTGCCGCTGCACTGACTATGAAAAACAACACCTTCTTCATCAAAACTGTAGGCTCACTAAGATCATACACAATAGCTGGTTCATACAATATAGTTGCTAAATCTTCTTCTCTCTGACAGACATTACTGAAATTTGATCTCACTGAATCTTCTTCTACTTGACATACAAAAGGTGTTGTTGCCCTTACTAGCAAATTTAGAACTAAATTATGCTCATATTTCTTCTTTAGTTGATGCAGCTTGATGTTTGTGTCAATCAATTGTAAGCCATGCTCTCTCTCCTCTCCTCTGCCTAAATTCTTCATGTGGTACAGTTCATCAGAGAAAGAAAAACCTTGTGTTTGCATCAGTGCATATAGGTTCAGAAATGTCACATCTGAGCTGCATATCTTCCTATCCAAATTATGTTGTGCATCAGAGTGAATCCGAACATCCCAAACAGCATCATCCAAACTAAAAATGACAGCAAAAATTTAAAATATCATGAGCAACTAACCCTAGCCCCTAGTTTTGAAATAGGAAGAAAGGAGAGAAGAGAGGCACTTATAGCACGCTGCCACCAGCTCCACTGATCCAGTGATGGCTACTGGTAGGATTGGCCACCCATATCTCTCCCAGCCTCCCTGTCCTCCATGGACAGCGCCGCCTCCTCCTCCAAATCCTCATCATCGGTGCTGGAGTAGTATGTACTGGAGCCGCCGTCATCGAGACCTAAGTGGTCATCGCTCCCGAGGCCGAGAAGGTCTTCGTACCCACCCGCACCATCATCGCCGCCGCCATCGCCAGAGAGGGCAGAGGGAGAGGAGGGAGAGGGGAGAGGAAAGCTAGGGTTCGTCCCATTCGGGTTTGACCCGACCGAGCCAGAAACAACGACTGAACTGGGCGGGCTCGAGTAAGCGGCGTGCGCAGGTACGCCACCGTGTCACCTGACACATGGGTCCGCTCGGTCAGATACATGGTCAATACGTGCTTATACGGTTGTCAGACCGCTTTGCAACACTTAGGCTTAGAGCTGGCACTGAATTGCAAAAAATGTGACTAATGGTACTGATTCGTTACGGCGTGCCGAAGTGTGGTAGTTCCTTGCAATTAACTCTGGAGGACCAGGAGTAAGCGTCTGCCATGCCGGCGCCCCGGAGCACAGTTAACTGGTTTTAAAGTTTTGAGGGGCTAATTGATCCGGTATTGGAGTTGAGGGGGAAATTGGTCCAT
>NC_057811.1:306207290-306213654 GCF_018294505.1 Triticum aestivum | reverse complement strand
ACATTTTTCCCCTAGTTCGCTCGATCGTATTAGGAAAAATAAGAATCGATTTAAAACGAAATAGTTTGCAAAAGAAGGAAAAAAATGTGAATTTAAAAGAGTTCACCGATTTTGAGAAAAAAAATCATGAACTTGAAAAAGAGTTCACCATTTTTTAAAAGTTCATGGGATTTAGAAAATTTCATCAAATTTGAAAAAAAAATCATTGAACTTGAAAAATGTTCATCAACATTAAAAAAAGTTCGTCGAATTTGAAAAAAAGTCATCAAATTTGAAAAAAAAATCATCAAATTTTAGAAAAGTTCGTCAAAATAAAAAATAGTCATCAAATGTTTAAAAAGGTTCATCGACTGTGGAAAAAGGTTAACAATACTCTTTTTATAAAACCATGCTTTTAAGGAAAAGGATATAAAAAGAAAAAAGGAAAAGAACAAACCAAACTGTAGAACGAGAATTAAAGAAAGAACGAAGTCAGTTTGCACTAGAGCGTCAGACGGCCTGGTGGATGCTTCGCTTCGTTTTGAACGATTACGTCCCGGGTTCGATCCCTTTGCTAAAGTTACCGCGAAAAAAAAAGAAGGAGAATGGGCTGGCCCAGATCGGAGCAGTTGTGTTTGCCGTTAGCTAATTTTGAAGAAATCAAAATCACTAATTGAGGAGTACTTTTTTTCCAAAGATCACCCCCATAGCTCTGCGTTGGGCTAAGTATCACTTAAACCATGCATTCAAATTTTGAACCGTTTTTATTGTTGGATTTCTCGCTTCGAAACCTTCAAAACTAGATTTCATGTTGATAGATTTCGATGATTTTTTTTCACGAAGAAAACCGGACAAAAACACGGAACCGGGAGCATGTTTTGCTTCCTTTCCGGAAGCCATTTCCGAGAGGTACGGCCGTGTCTCTCGCGGAAGCAAAATCGTGCCTCTCACGAAAAAAAAAGAAAACACATTTTTTTTCTTTTTCAAGAGGCACGGACGTGCCTCTAGCAGAAGCAAAACCATGCCTCTCACGATTAAAAAAAAACAGGTTTTTATTTATTTATTCCAAGAGGCATGGCTGTGCCGCTCGCGGAAGCAAAATCGTGCCTCTCACGAAAGCACAAAAAGAAAAAGAAAAAACTTGTTTTTCTTTTCAAGAGACACAGCCGTGCCTCTTGCGAAAGCAAAACCGTGCATCTCACGAAAAAAAAGTGATAACGTGTTTTTTTTTCATTTCCAAGAGGCACGGTCCTGCCTCTCGCGAAAGCAAAACCATGCTTCTCGTGAAAATAAAACTATGCCTCTTAAGGAAGAAAACAAAAACGCGTTTTTTCGTGTAAATTTTTTCGATTTTTTTTTGTCGAAAAGCTAAGAATGACCGGTGAAAAACCGAAAGTTGAAAAAAAATTCTAAAAAACGGGAAACATGTGCGAAAAAAAAAATCGAAGGGAGCGCCCTGGACGCGACACATGGCGGCGGCTGAGAGCGCCCCAAGTGCCGCGCTCTCAACCCACCGCAAGTGATTGTTGCAAGGCTCCCGAAGTAGCGCTCGTCAACTAGTTACTCCCGGAAGAAACTGGCGCCTGAACTGCTGGCCCATGTACGGGGCGTTGAGTTTTTTCATACCATATTTTGATTAATCCCAATTTTTTTCTTTTTCTGAATTTCTATTTTTTAAGAAATCATATAAATTTTGTGGGTTCTAAAAAATGTTCGTGACTTAAAACAATGTCCCCATATTATAAAAATCTTTAAGAATTTGAAGAAAATATTTACAAAAAAATGTTCATAAATTTGAATAAATATACGGGAATTCAATTTTTTGTCAGGAATTATTTTTTGGGAAATGATATTGAATCATAAAAAAGTTGATCAATTGAAAAAATGTTCATGCATTTAAAAAATGTACGTCACAACTGAAAACAGTTCCAAAATTCCTAAATTTGTTCCCCAATTTCAATAATTGTTCATCAATTAAAAAAATGTTTGCCAATTCAAACAATATTCACGAGATTCATAAAAAATGTTACAATTTCATAAAATGTTCGCGAATTTTTGAATTCAATTTTTTCGAAATTACTCACAAATTTGAAAAATATTCATGTTTTCATAAAAGTTTCACTATTTTAAAATATGAAAACGAAATCAAATGAAAACTGAAATTAAAAGGAAAAAATAACTTAAAAATTGAAACAAAAACGAAAAACGAAAAAAAAAAACAAAAAAATGGAAAAACCCGAAATTAAGAATAGAGAAAAGAGAAAAATAGATTGCTAACTAGCGTCAAAAGATAATATGCCGGCCCCAAAGTGTACGCAGCGGCAGGTGGTATGCGCTCGGTTGCTAACTAGCGGCCTGTGCGCCAAATAGGATTCCCACATGGAACAATCGCCAGCTATTCGAAAATAAATACGGGTAATCGAGTGGCAGGAAAATGAATACAGACTGGCATAAACTTAGTGAGGCAAGAGCAGGGCAATCATCAAATTCAATTTCAGGTGCAAAACACTTAATTATTTACTTGAATGCGTGGAAAAGAAAAGGAAACATAAAGTAAATTGATTCTGTGTATATACTCCCTCTGTCTCAAAATGTAAGGGACATTTTCTGACACTAGGAAGTACTCCTACTTAGTACAGAACCTGAATAGCAGATAACTTATGTGGTGGAGAGATGAGCAATCTAGTCAATGTGAGGCAGGCAAGGCGTGGATGGAAACAGGACTGACGTGGACAGAACAAACACACTCTTCGTACTCCACATACTATGATATATCCTGTGTATACTGCGCGGCACAACATGTCACACTTACGCACAGCCGAATCAGGTTTGATGTGTCTCTCTCTAGACAGTAATGCCACTTGAATCGGATATGATTTAGATGATTGCTTTTTTTCTGAGGTTTCTCTTCTAGTAAGGCCACTTGAAGCCGATATGATTTAGAGGATTGCTTTTTCCAAGGTTTCCAATATTCCCGTGGAGCGGCCATTAGCATTTTGGAGTTGTTATTGGGTCGCTATTAACATTGATTATGACGAGAAAGGGGTGTCTTGGCCTAACAAACCATGTTAAGGCAAGTATCCCCTTTTGCATCGGATCCTACTCAGCGATAGATACTTGCACATTACTCAGCGATAGGTTAATGCCCAAATCCTATGGCACCACATTTAGTGGAGTATTTTATAAGGAAAAGAAACACATTTGCTCTGCTCTTATTGGGCTGTTTTTCCAACGCTCATAGCCGGCGTTTCCTGTTCTTGAGTTCACTGTATTTAGCCAACACGACAGCATCACAGCCAGGCTAGTGGGAATTTTTACTAGTTTCATAGGTGTAACATTCTTGATGTTCACCGTTTCTTTGGAGTAATAATTGAGATTCTTCTTCTAATAAGATAGCGTATTTTGCCAATAAAAAAAAAGAAAAGAGCCAATATCTTCACTTAAGTCAAGATCAAGATCCAGTTGATAAGGATAAAATACCCTTTCATATTTATACGGATTTCTGGAATTGATAATGGTAGACGAGCCCTCTTTACCAAAGGAAAATTTCAACTAATCAAATTGTATTACCTGTCATGAGCTTGGCTTTTCTCACGGTTAAGAAATTTTTTGGACTCACCCGCAAATAAATAAATAAATAAACTTGGACTAGCTTCATGAGGTTCACTGTTAAGATAGCTGACCAGTGCAATCTATCCTCTATCCACGAGGCTGAATAGCTGCCGAATCTGGCAATCTCCTTTTGGATTCTTAATTTCCCGCATAAATTGAAAAAAATAGAGCTACCTTGCCCACGGAAAGGGGGCTTAGTTCTAACCTTATTCGGAAGTCGACTGCTAAATCACATTCCATTGAACGGCAACCTTTTCTTCCCACCAACCAACACTTGATTACTTTCTAGTACAACTTAGGAATTTCTTATCACTGTTTGTACTGCCATGGCAGACTTTTTTTTCCTCTCTTGGGAAGACACAAGCTTTCGGTGAATTCGTACACGGCCGTGCTTTGCAAGTTCATTGTAGTCGCCCATGTTTAGCAAACCGGATATGCAAATCCCACAAGATTTCATGTAAACGAGACGTGCTTATCCAGCATCCCCAAGGTCTCGCCCGGCCTAGGTGCAGTGTCGCGCTCAGGATCCGGTGATGATCAGCCTTATCTGAGAAATCCAGCCCACCGAATCTGTACACGGCCCCTCAATCACTCGTGCACACTGTGTACCCACGCAGCCATGGCAGCCCGACGTTGCGCTGTCGAGCTTCCGGCTGGTCAAAACCCCGGCGTGCCGGCCCACAAAACGAGATAGGATATATGGATATCGTCAAGGCACAGTGGTTAGGGTAATGGTGGGAACGGAGGACGCAGGTCGCACCCGTTAACGTCAAGGCAAAGGTACTGTATCTGTACCAGTTGGGCGGTGCCCCTTGCTTTCAGTTCTGCGTGGAAGATCTGGCAGGTTATAAACATGATGATGAGTCAACCGGATGCAATATTAATTAGCTGCTGCGCGTTGCCATGACTTGTCACCAAACATGGTGGTGTGGTGTGGTGATCCTGCTCCGAGTGTCCGTCCATGGACACCGACATCTCCTCTTAGGCATGACAAAAGCTCGCTCGCCTGGTTTATCATACTAGTCTATTATGCTGACTGCTGATGCTTTCACGTTGCAGAACTGACCTGACGCGTACGTGTGATGCAGAGTATTTTTTTGATTTTTGCATCCGACAGACCTAACATACATTGCTGTTTAATATTTGTGGGGAACAACGTGCTGATTGAGGGGCAAAGTGCAAGATGACGACCATGTCACGTATTAGTATTATCTGAATCTAGGGTGTTTAGGACCTGCTCTTCCATGCCGTCCTATGTTTTTGCTAGAATTAAGAGTGAGGCCACATGTTTGTTGTTTTACCCCGAAACTGTAGAACAATAGTTCTATGATAAATTGTTCATTAATTAAAGTTATATAATCCCTTTGTTTCAAAATGTAATGTATACAGATTTTTGGAAAAATATCAAATCTCACAAACTTTAACCAAATTTGTGGATAAAAGTATTTACATTGGAATGCCAAATTTATATCAATAGATTCATTATAAGATGTACTTTCATACTTTACATCTTTGGCATTGTATGTATAAATAGTTATCTCTAGAAACTTAGTCAAAGTTTTTAAAGTTTAACTTTTCAGAAAATCTATACGCACTACATTATGAAATGAAGGGAGTTCATAGCAATAGATGAAAAGAAGGGGGAAATGAATGCGGCCAATGCCCATTTTTCGAAACATGGTGTGCATTAAAATTTACAAGAGGTCATTAGTCCATGACGTACGATTGTTGCTTGAGCACTTCTATACACATGCACTACGCACATGATTTTTGAACGACAATACAATCAAACCATCCATGCATGGCAACTCAGCGCATGAAGCATAGCTATGCTTTCAATACCATTCTTTGAAAATGTTTAGAATGCCATTGCATTGCTGTTTTAATATTTGTGCGGAACAACGTGCTGATTGACGGGGCAAAGTGCAAGATGACGACCATGTCACGTATTAGTATTACTAGCAAACAACCCATGCATTGCAACCGGAAAAAAAATACTACACACCTTAATCCAATAACCATAACTTAAGACCCCAATAATCTACGTCCTTTACTTCAGCACATGACATCTGTGTTTCTGCTTACCCAAATGATAAGTGTCACACAGGTAGCACGAAGCACTTTGGCCATGACGTTTTTTACAACTAAAGTTGTCATCCGAAAAGAAAAAACAAAACCAAAAAAACTAAAACTTGCCATCTGAAAAGAAAATTGACATGCTTGACTACTAAAGTTGCCATCCTCGCGTTACTAAACTTGCCACAAAAAAGTTTGGAGTTGCCATGTGTTCGTGCCACATGTGTGACACTTATCAGGGTCCTTCCGCTTATCCTCCTTTCCACCCTCGTCGATGGTGGCTATAGTGCTCACACAATCACAAAGCGTTTGAATATGGTCAATCCTAAGGCGTCTCTCTCCCGACATAAGATGAGCAATCTATTTTTTCTGTGAGGTTTTGACGAGGTATACATATGTGGTTATAGATTGTTTCTTTTGTCTCCAATCTAATTTTTCGTAGGTGTTCATTTTCAATCGGGATCATCACCAGTATGAAAAAAAGATGGATCATGCGCTATTGATTAAGGTTGCACCCTAAATAACATCACATATTTAAATTGTTAACAGGTAAAACAACATCATATTCAAATTCTACACATTTTTCAAATCAAAATCCATGTAAAACATGTTAAATTTGGAGTTACGGTTTAAAACATATGGATATATTTTGTTAAAGCAAAAATCGACCTAAAATTGGGTTGCATGTTGTTTAACA